>NC_053435.1:62224701-62347843 GCF_007990345.1 Gossypium hirsutum
TCACATATATAAGAATGAGTAGAACCAGGGTCAATCAAAGCAATCACATTAGTATCAAAGAGAGTAAAAGTACCGGTAATAACATCAGGCGAAGAAGCATCCTTGCGTGCACGTATAGCATAAGCTCTAGCAGGCGCACGAGCCTCAGATCTGGTTGTAGCATCTCTAGATCCTCTCTGACTGCCACTAGCATTGCCCCGTGTTTCTGGACGGTCTACCCCGAGCAGTAGTAGCCCCTGGTTTCCCACTCTGATTTACATTTTGTTCAAACAGTCTCGGGCAATCCTTGATAAAATGGTCAGCTGATCCGCATTTATAACAGGAGCGGTCACGGAATCTACAACTCCCCGCATGCCATTTACCACAATACTGGCACTCCGATCTGTCTCGACGATCGTTTCCAATACTGGCGACCGAAGTGACTCGTGTACTCACAGGGGGTCGGTCACGATCTCGTCTAGCAAAACCCGAAGCGTCTCTAGACCGGCCTAAGTCATCTCTAAATTTCTTTGATGACTGTTGGAAGGGCTTTCCCGAAGATCTCTTACGAAACTCCTTTGCTCCCATATCAGCTTTCCTTTTCTCCTTACTGAGCTCCTCGGCTTTGCAAGCTCGTTCGACAAGTACCACAAATTCTCGGATTTCTAAAATGCCAACATACAGCTTTATATCATCATTCAGTCCATCTTCAAAACGTTTACACATCACAGCTTCTGAAGAAATGCATTCTCGTGCGTACCGGCTAAGCCTCACAAATTTTCGTTCATAGTCGGTAACCGACATGGAACCTTGTTTAAGTTCAAGAAATTCCTTCCGTTTTTGGTCAATGAATCTCTGACTGATATACTTCTTTCGAAACTCGGTTTGGAAAAACTCCCAAGTTACTTGCTCTCGAGGCATAACAGAGATCAACGTATTCCACCAATAGTAGGCAGAATCACGTAGCAAGGAGATAGTACACTTTAGGCACTCATCGGGTGTGCAAGATAGCTCATCGAGTACCCGAATAGTGTTGTCCAACCAAAATTTAGCTTGCTTGGCATCATCGTTGTCAGTAGCTTTAAATTCAGTAGCCCCGTATTTTCGGATTCTGTCAACTGGGGGCTTATTTGACATTATTTGGTCAGTTACCGGAGGTATTGTAGGTGCGGGGGTGGTATTAGTCGGGAATGGAGGTTGTGGAACAGCCGTATTAGTTCGAATGTATTGGTTAAACCAATCATTCATCATGCTATAAAAACCTTGCCTAGCCTCATCATTCGGATTGCTAGCAATAGGTTGAGAGTCCGCCGGCACTGTCCCTTGTGCGGGAGCAGGCGCTACACTCTCAAGATCATCAGCTACCGCTCGGTCGGGATCGAGATCCATTACTATAAATAAACACATTTGCAAATGTCAGAAATCACCACACTATCAAATAATCACAAAATGGCATGTATAGCTAGACCCAAACATATTACGGTAGTCCTAGAATCGACTAAACCGTAGCTCTGGTACCAATAAAATTGTAACACCCCGTACCCGAGACCGTTCCCAGAGTCGGACACGAGGGGTTAACAGACTTCATTCCCTTATTTTTACAGTCCATTTTAAAAATTTCCAGACTAGCTGGCTAACTGCGTCACTGTCACCTTAAAATCATATCTTGAGTTTGAAAACTCGAAAATCAGTTTTGTAAATTTTCCCTGAAACTAGACTCATATATCCATCCAAAAAAATTTTTCTAGAATTTTTGGTCAGGCCAATTAGTACAGTTTATTAGTTAAAGTCTCCCCTATTTCAGGGTTCGACTGACCTTCATGCATTACAACTTATATACCTCCCTGTACCGGGCTTCAATACTTATGTCGTTTCTTTCTAAAGAAACTAGACTCGAAAAGGAATCTATACAAATATGGCATGACTTCTAACTATCTCTGGTTAATTTATAATGAATTTCCTAAGTCCAAACAGGGAATCCAAAAACTGCTCTGGCCCTGTTTCACGAAAGCTTTAAAATCTCATAAAATACTGTTCATAAGATTGTTTCATTACTTCCCTATTAAAATAGATTAATCAAGGTTCAATTACATAATTTATTCACTATTTAATTCCATTCTTACTATTTTTAGTGATTTTTCAAATCCACACCACTGCTGCTGTCAGCATCTGTTTTTAAGGTAAACCTTACCTATTTCATGGTTTTCCATGAATCAACTAGAGTTTGTCATACATAGCATCAAAATAATCATAATTAACCATTCCCAATGGCTAATCATTACCAAACATTTCCATATCTCTCAATGAACAACATACAAGACGATTATAATGCTATGCTCAAAGTGTATATAAGCCATTTTCGCATGGCTATCCAAATTTATACAAAACCAAAGGGTACATGACCAACAACAAAAAGGGTAGTCCTATACATGCCATTTTCAGAGTTCAACCAAAAGTGTACCAAAAGGGCTTTGATAGTGTGGACGACTTCGACTTCGACAATCCCGAGCCCGATAGCTAACGAACCAAAATCTATAAAACAGAGAATCAAAGAAACGGAGTAAGCATTTAATGCTTAGTATGTTTTGAATAATGAAATTAGTTTCGGCTAAGGTATAACATTCGTATGGCTAAATGGATAACTTCATATATGCACATTCTCATAAACATACTTACTTCACGCTTCAATCAATATATTCATTCACAAGGTATCAAACCTAACTAAAGGCCGAAAATTCGTTAATCAATTGAACGAATACTATTTAAAACGAATCGACTTTTCCGATGCATATACGAAACATACCTCATCGTTTGGATTTTATGAGCGTATTAATTTGAAATTTACAGCAAGCTTGCTCATTTCCAAACCCAAGCATCTTCGGGATTTAGCCGAATATAACTACTTGCTCAAATGCCTTCGGGACTTAGCCCGGTTATAGTAACTCGCACAAATGCCTTCGGGACTTAGCCTGGATATAGTAATTCGCACAAATGCCTTCGGGACTTAGCCCGGATATAGTAACTCGCACAAATGCCTTCGGGACTTAGCTCGAAATTAGTCACTAGCACAAATGCCTTCGGGACTTAGCCCGGTTATCATCCGAATATCCATGCACATATCAGTAAATCATGACACATCTATATTTCATTTTCATAACTAGAATTCAAACACAAGTCACTTATCAAGCATTATCATTTTCGGCTCAATAGCTATATACAAGAGCATGATATTGATTTGCTTAAAACATGATCTAATCGAATCATAATCTAAGTTCCATTACTCGAAAACTTACCTCGGATGTTGTCGAACGATTTCGACGGCTATTCGATCACTTTTTCCTTTCCCTTATCCAACTTTGGTCCTCTAAGCTCTTGAGCTAATTCAAACAAATTTAACTTATTAAAGTCTCATTATGCTAGCTTATGGCCGAATATGACAATGAATTTGATAGGTCATATGGCCACCTTTAGCTCAAATACAAAATGGTCATACGCATTTTTAATCACATTAAGCAATTTAATACCATTAATCTAACATTTCCTCATGTGCAACTTTATGACCGAATACACATACCATTAACTCAATATCAATTAACTAAGGACTTAAACAAATTCTCTTTAACTATACACACATTCGGCAATGACAAAGACAATTTAGCAAACCTTAAATTCAACATATAACAATATATATATACTCAATATTCAAAGCATTTAACATCACTTCACCATAATTTTTACATCATGGCCGAATGTTCCTTTGAACCATTTACCCTTACAAGGCATAAATTTCACCATCAAAACTAACAAGCTTATAATCCCATGACCGAAACCTCTAACAACACCAATTAAAAATACTTCATGGGTTTGAGGTAAAACCAAGAAAGAAACTCATAAATATCGAGATATAAGCACTAACATTGTTCATCTAGATTTAGCATGAAACAACATCCATCACCCTTATAATTACCATAGCCGAAAACCTTACTCATTCCAAAATCCAAATCTCAACTTGGGTCACAAAAATAACTTGATATCTCATCAACACAACATCAACACCAAGCAAGAATGATACATCCATGGCCGAGTGTCATCTCCATCACATAGCAAGATTTAGACCATGGGCTAGGTAGAACTCAAGCTAACAACTAAAACATGCATGCATCTCATGGAACATCATCAAACATACCTCCTCCTAAACACCAACCAATCGAACATGAAGCAAGAAAACTCCTTTCTTCTTCCTTTGATTTTTCGGTCAAGAAGAACAAAGAGGATGAAGCTTTTTTTCTTTTTTTTTCTTCTAGGTACGGCACAATGGAGGAACAACCACACACATTTTTTTTGTTTCTCCTCCTACTAACACTAATATTTTATTGCCCATGTTCTTTATTTTATTATTCCTAACATAAAGCATTAACCCAACATGTTCATGACATGTTTTTTTAGCCATAACATTTTGTCCACCCTCATGCTCATGGCCGGCCACTACTAATTAGGGGGGGAAAATTGACATGCAAGTCCACCCTTTTGATTACATGCACTAATAGATCCTTATAGATTAACCTATCACATTTCAAAAGTGTCACACATAAGTCCTATTGACTAAATTCACATGCAATTTACTAAATCGAAGCTTAAAACTTTCACACATTCATATTCACATTTTTAGACAATAAATATCATATTCAAATAATTTGTTGACGCGGTTTAGCAGACCCGAAACCGCTTTCCGACTAGGGTCACTTTAGGGCTGTCACAACATGTGCTGTAAATTTTATATTGAAATTTTGGTTAGGCTTGGAATAAGGAGTAAATTGCATGAATTTCATTTTTTGAGCCTAGGGACGAAATTGACATTTATGGAAAGTTTAGGGGCAAAATGGTAATTTTTCCTAGGATGTAAATTGAGTTCAATTGAATATGAAATGTGATACATTGATGATTAAATTTATTTATGTAGATCTGGATAACTCAAATTCAAAGTTAGACTGAGGAAAGGAGAAAGTTTCCGATTAATAGATCTATATACGCGAACAAGTGTCGAGGTAAGTTCGTGTAACTTAATTGAGCGTGTAAATATTTTAAATTGAATGTTGTATTTGTATAGAATATTATTTATATTTATGTGAATTAATTGGATGTTATAATATAAGAATTGAATACATGCTTGATATTGATTGAAAAGGGTTAAGTTTCGTTTGAATATTGGATTTCGATGGAAAAATGTGACTTCCCCTATTGAATGAGGTCCTGCATTTGTTACTGACGGGATTTAGCTTTGACGAGTAATCCTATTGACCTAATTACAGAAAAGATTTAGCCTAGACAAGTAATCTTGATATAAGCCCTCTTGAGCATATGTCATAGATAGGATTTAGCCCGGACGGGTAATCCTAATTAAGCTCTTATGAGCATATGTTGGAACTAGGATTTAGCTTGGACAAGTAATCCTGTTATATGAAATGTGGCTCGAGCGTGTGCTTTTTTATTAATGCCTTAATAAGTACTCCAAAATATAAATTGACGGATTATTGAATCGTACACCTTGAGTGTACTATTTAAATATCCATCGGAATTTCAATGATTCAATGGACAAAATACTTGACATGATAAGAGAATTATGAGATGAAATGAATAATGTCTTGAAAGAATATAGAATGATGAGCTCATCTATGTTTACTTGATGTATATGAGAATTTTGTGGCTAACATGTTTGATTGAATGCATGTATTTAGGCAAGTTTGCCAAGTTGATGGAAACATGTTATTATTATATGCTTAATTTTAATAAATGAGATTAGTAAGTTTTAATTCCTGTTATACGCGCTTACTAAGCATAATATGCTTACTAGGTTTACTTTTCTCTATTTTATAGTGCTCGAAAGCTTGCGAAAGTTGGTGAACGATTGGAGCATCATCACACTATTCACAAGCTTATTTTGGTATAATGCCATGTATATGTTAACTTGACTATAGATGGTTTGAATATGTTATTTTTAATCTAGCCATTGGAATTCTAACACCCCTAACCCGTATCCGTTGCCGGAACAGAGTTACGGAGCATTACCAGAACTTTTAAAACATTTACAGATAAATCATGTCAATCACTGTTCATTTTCTGAGATTATTCAAAATGTCCGTTAGATGAACCCTCGAGGCCCAATATAAGCATTAGGATCAAGTCGGGATTTAATCGGAAACTCTAAGAATTAGTCACGACATTTTAAAAATTTTCCAAGTTACAGGCTCACACACCTGTGTGGTCCAAGGAACAAGCCCGTGTAACTCTCTGACTTGTGCACACGGCCATTCCACACGCCCTGTGCTAGGCTGTGTGGTTAATTAAATTCTTTCAAAATGAGGTGTAGGTTTCACACGACCATGACACACGCCAGTGTTCTAGGCTGTGTAGCACACAGGCTGAGACACACACTTATGTCTCTGCCCGTATGCTCAATTCTGAGCATTCTATTTCTCAAATTTAAGGTACAGGGGACACACAGCCTAACCACACGCCCATGTACCAGGCCGTGTCACACATGGTCTATATACACATCCGTGTGCCTTCCCATGTGGACAAAATAAAGCCATTTCTAGCTTCATTTGTCACCCAAAATCACACTAATGACCTGCATTTAAACTCACATCCAAATACCAACCATTTCAAGCATTCAAATTAAGCAAACTCTATCATTCAACATGGCATATCATTACATTCATACATGTTTATAATCTTACCTTGGTATAATCCATATGATAGGCATAATTTGAACAACCTTTTAACATGTATATAACTACCATAGTATAACATTACAAGTATATCAAAAACAACCATTACTAGCCATTCCAATAGCTAGATTACAAACCACATACTTAAACCATCTATGGCCAAGTTAGCCTATACATGCTATTACACCAAAATGATTTTACTATATATACCTAAAATAAACTAGTGGATAGTGTGATGATGCTCTAATGATCTCTAACCTTTGTGAGCTTCCGAGCACTATAAAATAGGGAAAAATAAAATAGAGTAAGCATTACATACTTAGAAGTTCGTATAACGGAAACTAAACTTACCATCTCGTTTATTAAATCCAAGCATGCAATACCATGTTTTCCATCAACTTGGCAAAATTGCCTAAACACATGCACTCAATCAAACATGTTAGTCATAAAATTTTCATATACATCAAGTAAACATAGATGAGCTCATCATGTAATATTCTTTCAAGACATTATCATTTCATCTCATAATTCTCTCATCCATGCCAAGAGTTTTGTCCGTTGAATCATTGAAATTCCAATGGATGCTCGAGTAGTATACTTAAGGTGTACAATTCAATAACCCGTCAATTCTTATTCAAGAGTACCTTTTAGGGCATTTAATCAAAGAACACACTCTCAAGCCACATACCATATTATAGGATTACCAGTCCAGGCTAAATCCTTTATGTAACGTATGCTCAGAAGAGCTTAATTAGGATTACAAGTCCAGGCTAAATCCTAATTGTATCATATGCTTGAGAGGAATTATATCAGGATTACCCGTCCAGGCTAAATCCTTTCTATAACGAGGTCATTAGGATTACTCGTCCGAACTAAATCTCATCAGCAACAAATGCAGGACCTCATTCATTTTGGGAAGGCATATATATTAATTGAAATTCAATATTCAACGAGACTTTACCCTTTTTCCAACATTTTTGAACATGTAATCATTTCACACATTATAATATTCACATAAATACAAATCATATTGCATATAATCATAACATTCAAGTTAACATATTTACATGCTTGATTAAGTTACACGAACTTACCTCGACACTGGTTCGCATATAAAATCTACTAATCCGAAATATTTTCTTTTCCTCGATCTAACCTCGAATTTGTGTTGTCTGGATCTATATAAATAACTTTAATCATCAATTTCACACATTTTATATTCAATTGGACTCAATTTATGTCCTAGGAAAAATTATCATTTTGCCCCTAACTTTTTCAGAAATTCAAATTTCGTCCTTAGGCTCCAAAAATGAAATTCATGCAATTTATTCCCTATTCCAAGCCTAACCAAAATTTCAACATAAAATTTACAGCACATATTTTCTCTAAATTTCAAAATTTTTCATCAATTTTCACTACTTTACATTTTAATCCCTAAATATGTTTTCATCAAAAATCACTTTGTAAGAGTTGTTTATCTATCAACAACCTTTCATTTTCTACCATAAATTTCAAATTTTCAACATATACATCCATGACCTAATTTTCATATTTTGATAATTCTTCAAATTGATCCCCCAAAGAGATAGATTAAGCTATTTCGCTTTCAAAAATATCAAAATTACTAAAAACGGGACAATGAAACTTACCCAATTAAGCCATGAAAGTTTCTTCTCTCTCTCCTAGGGTTTTCATGTATTTTTTGGGAAGAAGATGAGTAAATATGATGATATTTTCTTTTATCATCTTTTAAATTAATTAAATTATTTTAATTTCCAATTTAGTCCTAACCCTTTTTCTAAATTTCCATGGATGAGTCACCAAAATATCTACATACTTGGCTTTAATGTTCTAATTACCATATAAGGACCTCAAGTTTTGAATTCCATAGCTATTTAATCCTTCTAGCTACTAGAATTCAACTTTTGCATTTTATACGATTTAGTCCTTTCCCTAATTAAACATATAATCGATAAAATTTTCTTATCGGGATTTTCAAATGACATTTCCAACATATTACAGAACATTTAATAAAATAAAAAAAATTATTTTTGGATCGAATTTGTGGTCCCGAAACCACTATTCTGATTTTCACTGAAAAATGGGTTGTTACAGGAATAGCTAATAATGGTTTGTTTTAGTACTTATAAAGCATTATGTAATGATAAATACATATATGTTAAGTATGAATGATCAAGTGATGTTTAAGATTAGATGATAGAATTTGCTTGAAATTAATGCTTGAATTGGTTGGTATTTGGATGTAAGTTTCGGTGCAGGATATTGGTAAAATTTTGGGTGAGAAATGAAGCTAGAAATGGCTTTATTTTGTCCACACGAGCATGTGTCTAAACCATGTGTGACACACGGCCTGGTACATGGGCATGTGGTTAGGCTGTGTGTCCCCTGCATCTTAAATTTGAGAAACAGAATGTTCAAAATTGAGTACACGAACAAAGACATGGGCGTGTGTCTTAGCTGTGTGTGCTACACGGCCTAGAACATGGGTGTGTGTCTTGGCCGTGTGAACCTTACACCTAATTTTTAAAAATTAAATTGATCACACGGTCTACTCACACGGGCATGTGGCTGGCCGTGTGGTACAAATAAGAGAGTTACACTGGGTCAAACACGAACTGCAGCATGGGCGTGTCCCTGGACCACACGGGCGTGTGTGCCCTGTATCTAGGAAAATTTTAGAAATTGTGCAAAAAATTATCTGAGTTCCCGATTTAGTCTCGACTTGATTCTAATACTCATATTGGGCCTCAAGGGTCCATTTAAGGGACGTTCTGAATAATCTCGAAAAATGAATAGTAATTATTATGAATTATCCGTAAATGTTATGAATTATCTAGTAATGCTCCATAATCTTGTTCCGGCGATGGACATGGGTTAGGGGTGTTACAACCGAATTGGTTAAATACTATGTTTTGGTATATCTTGGGATTTGTTTTGTCCAGACAAAGTTGTGTAAAAATTGCACCAAATGATAAGTTTAAATGGTTGTCATGTAAAAGGTACCAAATGTATAAATTGTCATTTTTCCTTGAGGTGTCAAAACTTTAGAAAAGGTATCGGTACTTTAGTAATTCTTTTTGCAAATTTTCAAATCATCGAACCTTAAAATAGTATCGATACAGAGGTAGGGTATCAATACCTTGAGGAAGGTATCAATACTTTATGACTGGTATCAATACATTTGGTTTTAATTCAATTTTTTCTAAACATCGAAGTTTAAAATGGTATTGGTACTTGATAGGGGTATCGATATGTAACACCCCTAACCCGTATCCATCACTGGATTAGGGTTAAAGGCATTACCGGACAAATCAAAATATTTTACAACAATTCATATACATCATTCTCAAATCATAATAAAAACATCAATAATAAGTCCCTTACTTGGGTCAATGAGACCTTAAACATAGTTTAAAAATGAGTTGGGACTAAACCGAGCACATACAAATTTTTCTAAAAATTAAACATTTTTCTAAGTTATAAAGGTCACACACCCATGTGAATAGGCAATGTGCCTTAGACGGCCTTAGATATGCCCATGTGTCAAAGCTGTGGCAAAACAGGGCATACATACTGACTTCACCACACGGCTATAAGACACGCCTGTGTACCTTGGCCGTGGTTGAAACTGACTTGGATCACACGACCGACCACACGCCCGTGTGTCTAGCCCATGTACCCTTCAAAATGGCCACACACGCCCATGTACCAAGGTTGTGTGCCTCACACGGCCACCAGACATGCCCGTGTGTCTAGGTCATCCTCGAGATTGACTTGAATAGCTAAATTACAACAGACATACAGTTGAGCACACATGCCTGTGTGCTCAACTATGTGGGATGAAATTAGGCTTGGTTTAAGCCACATTTCCCACCTATCTCAAGCACTCCAAAACCACAACATTTTAACATTATTTGCATACATTCATAGGTAACCAAATCAACCAATTTATATATATATTTCATACCATTCAATTACCATCCAATTCACAACTCAATTTCACAACCAACATACCAAATCAATGTACTAAAATTATCACAACTTGCATAAGTTCCAAATACATAAACTCATCATTTTAACACATACTTCATACCACAAAACTTACCAACTCAACATTCCATATTCAAACCATCACATAAACATTATATTTATCATATAACTTACCTATTAAACACATCATTTAGGCCAACTTAAAAGGCGATACATACCAACATTTACAAGCCAAATCTCATTGCTAGATATTCACATCACAAATAATACTAAATACTTCTAGCCTATACATGCCATATACCATATATACAACTCTCAAAATGGTACCAAAATAGATGTCCGATAGTGTGATTGATGTTGCTGACTATCACCAGATCCGAGTGTAACACCCCTTACTCGTACCCGAGATTGAGACAAGGTACAAGGCGTTATCGAACACATACTCAGACATTCCAAAAAATACGGGTTATGAAATTTCATTCTAATTTAAAATTGATCAAACAACATCATAGTGTCCCTATTATGGACCTACAAGGTCCAAAACATACATTAAAATCTATCCGGGACTAAACCAAGAACTATTGAAAATTTTAGTAAAATTCCTAATGTTATGCCTCACATGCCCGCGTGGAGGCAAAGCACACACCCGTGTGCTTAGGGACACGCCCGTGTCCCTCGTCCGTGTTGAATTATTTGAATTTATTTTTCATTTCAAACGTACAGCGATTTTTACACGGCCAAGCACACAACCATGTCCCTGGCTTGTGTCCCTCACACGGCCCAGACATGCCCGTGTCATCACCCGTGTCCAAAAACCCAGACATTTTGTTTATGACGTCATCATTCATTTTGAGGCACATGCCCGTGTGCTTAGGCCGTGTCCACCTCATGGTTGAGACGCATGGCCGTGTCTTTGCCTGTGTGTTTATTACCATGCAAACTGACCTAAAATTTTATGTACAGGGGACACACGTCTAGGCAACACGCCCATGGGGGCTGACCGTGTGTTACACACGGCCTAGGCACATGCCCATGTGTCTACCCGTGTGGGCCTTTTTAGGGCTATTTTCCAAGCCTTTGGTCACCCTCTAACAACCATACACACTTATAGATTTCAATGGTATTTAACATGGCCTAATTATACTCGTAAACAACCTTGGCACAAATCATTACGTGTTAACCTCATCTCATCAATTTAGTACATGCTAAATTATCCTTTTCATATTAGGAATTAACATAGCACATTTCATACTTTACACTTAGGCCATGTTATAACCATATACCATTATAAGCTATATCCACTCTCAAGTTATTAGGTCCATTTCATGCATCCATCCATGATAAACCTCATTATCATACCTCATAAAACATTTAAACATAAACATGCATCATTAGTAGGTTTACAACCTACATCAATATGAGCCATATCTCATGCCCATATACAAAAGAATAAGTATACCATTTAGCCCTTACATTGGCTAGCCAAATGACACATATAACAAAATAACCAAAAACCTTATACATGCCATTAAACAAAATCAAAATATCAATGTACCAAAGCGGAACAAGTTGATAGTGTGTTGATTCTCCAACCATCTCCCAATCTTCACTAGTCCACGAGCTCTGTAAGACAGGGAAAAGAGAAGGGGTAAGCATTTATATGCTTAGTAAGTCAGGATAACTAGAAAGTAAACTTACCAGTTAATTAGCATACAACCATATTTAGGTAATAATTCCAACAAGCATGAAATAGTTTCCCTATCACATGCACTCAATCATCAAGTTAGTCTCATAACATTACATCATGTCATTAGTCTTAGATGAGCTCATCAACTCAATATTTCCATCTCTATTTCTCATGTTAATCCTATTGAATTTATCGAAAATCTCGATGGATAGCCCAAATTACCGTCAAGTCACACAAGTGATCATCACAAGTATGCACCCCCGCAAACTGTACATCTTACGGCGGGATTACCAATCCAGGCTAATTCCCCCGTAGTAATAACCCATAGAGCAATGTCGGGATTACCAGTCCAGGCTAAATCCCTTTTAATGAAAATTGCTCTCATAAACTCAGATCTGAATTGCCAATCCAAGCTAAATTTAGTCCTCAATCGGATTACCCATCCGGGCTAAATCCTTAATGCACCCATATTCTTCGAGAGGCTCAATCACTCAAGGAACACCTGTCCGGGCTAGATCCTTTCTATTTTGAGATCATCAGATCACTCGTCCGGGCTAAATCCTTTTCTGCAGCACATGCAGGTTCTCATGTTATGTAAGCCATAATTTTTCCATCTGATTTCCCTTTCTATTTCAACTGAGACATTTATCATCTTTCATTTACACTAGCACATTTCATGGATTATCATGCAATGAATATCTAAATTTATGTACATTCAAGAACATGCATATTTAAGTATATTAAGAGTTTACTTCGGGTTATATGAACTTACCTGGTAGTCGTTTCGGATTCGTGTCTCGGTTATTCCGAAACCTTTCGTTTTCCACGGTTGACCTTCGAAATTGGTTTCTCAGGGTCTATATCAGTAAAAATAAATTATTAATACCTCCCATTGTTTGTGTTCAGCGTAAGACTCACCTTGGGCAAATGACCAATTTGCCCCTAACCTTTCACACTTTTACAATTTAATCCTAAGGCTCATATAATGAAATGCTTGAAATTTCTAAGTTACCCAAGCCTAACCGAATATTTTTCTTGCCTATAGAAGCTTACATTTTCTTTCATTTCACATTTTTCTACCCATTTTCACAACTTTTACAAAATGGTCCCTTAAGGCATTTCCATGAAAAACTACCTAGTAAAAGTTGTTTACTATCCTTTAAATGCTCATATTCCTCCATAAATCATCAAAACACAAACATCTCATGCATGGGTAAATTTTTTAACATGAACCCTAGCTTGAAGTTAGGGTAGAAATTGAGGGAACATGTTATGAGGATCTCATAAATACGAAGAACGTTAAAAACGGGGCTAGAAAGCACTTACTATTGAGCTTGAAAATGTTGAAAACCCCAGCTATGGAGACCATTTAATTTTCGGCAGCCATGGAGAAGAAGTGGTTGAATTTTGGTTCCTTTTCCCCTTTTTATTAATTTTATTACCAAATGACCAAAATGCCTTCCTTACTTAACTTTCAAATTTTTCCATGCATGCCCATTTTTGTTCAAAAACTTAGAAATTAGGCAAATTGCTCTTTAAGGACCTCTAATTAAAATTTCAAAATAATTTCATACAAACTGCTTCTAGAATCCAAGTTTTGTAATTTATTCAATTTGGTCCTTAATTTCCAATTGGACACCTTACACATAGAATTTCTTCATGAAACCTTAACACATGCTTATTTTCATATCCTAGACCTCATAATGACCATGAAATAATTATTTTAACATCGAATTTGTGGTCCTGAAACCACTATTCTGATAGGCCCTATTTCGGGATGTTACATAGCTTTATAACACTGTAAAACAGAGAACATTTCACACAGTAAGCTTTACAGCTTAGTAAGTTCATGATATAATACATTTAACTCGTCAATCTACTAATTCAATCTCTTAACAAACATTTAATATTACTCATCACATTACTCATAATTATTCAAAGTTATATCTTACTATCATACTACATCTTTAAGCATATGATAAGCATTCACAATGCCATATAGTGCAACTCATCTCATCATTCATTTACACAGTCTCTCATCTATATCATACACAATATCATCAACCACATAGGTTCTGTACATACCTGTTGATGTGAGCGCGCCCAGCGAACCTCTTCGAACAAGTCTCCCTAATAGAGCCGTGACATGTTGGCAAGCTGATCCCAGCTCGTTTCCAGCTCCACGAGCTCCATCCAGCTCAAATCCAGCTCATTCGAGCGTAATTTAGTTGCCTGAGCTAAACCGAGCTTACTCCTAGCTCATTTTCAACTCACGAGCTAAACCTTAGCTCAACTTCAGCTTAGGAGTTTAACCTCAGCTCAACTTTAGCTCAAGGGCTAAAGCTTAGCTCATTTTAGCTTAAACCCGATTTTTGACTTTAATGGATTAAATAAAATTTGAATATATTTATTTAAGCATTAATTTTTTTATATTAATATTTGTTATTAATATTTCATAGATATCACATATCTTAAATGTGTTCACATTGTGCTAAATTTATGTGTGTTCACATGATGTCTTATGAATTGTTTTATTTGTTGTAGGTGCAATGCTCATGGACAGCGCAATGAATGCTTGAAGAAACATCTCTTTTGGACATCCCACATGCATGAATGAACGACATTTAATTAGGTGCATGCATGACCAGATTCAAGGTGTTTACAAGTTCATGTATTTGTCAAATACATGAATGCACAAAATACATGAATGTTTGGGTTCAAATGCACATTCGGTTACATGAATGATGAAGATTCATGCATGAATGTATCTAGAAGATCCAATCCCTTTGGATGGCACACATTCATGCATGGAAGGAAATTAATGCAAGTTCATGTAGGGCTTGGTGCAATGTATGAAGAGGTGCATGTAGAATTGAGGTTCAATGGACGGCATTTAAGGGAGTACATGTATTGGAGACATTCATGCAAGTAGAGGCTATTCAATGTTCATGTTTTTGAAGGTTCATGGACCGAATTTATGGAGGAACATACATTGGGACGTTTCATGCATGATCCCTGCATTTTCAAGCTAACCATTCAAGTATTCAAGGTGCATTAAAGCTTCATTCGGCCAAGGGGGATGATGGAACATTAAAGGGCTGCACATTCATGGATATTCATGATTTTTCTTCTAGAATTATCTAGGTGTTTATGGCCGAATTTCTTAGCTTCTAAGCTTGTCCATTCGGCTACTTTTATTTAGGCTATAAATATATGTTATTTCATTTGTAAGAGGTTAGACTTTTCCCTTAATGAAACTTTGTTAAACTTTCATGGAATTTGTGAGATTTCTTTCTCTCATATTTTGTTGAGGACTTCGTTGGCTTATCTAGGAAGCCTAGTGGCGTCAACCCTGTTCTTCACTATCCCGAACTTATCACTATCAAATAGTGTGGCGTTCACCCATATACCGAGGTTCCTACTTTGTTAAATAGTGGGTCGAGGTTCTATCATTTTCATTTTCACCTTGAAAGCGTATAAGTACTGTAACACCCCGTACCTGAGACCGTTGCCGGAGTCGGACACGAGGGGTTCACAGACTAAATTCGCTTACTATCGCAGTCCATTTTAAAATTTTTCAGGCAGTTGGCTAACTGCGACACTGTCACCTTAAAATCATATCTTGAGTTTCACAACTCGAAAATCAGTTTCGTAATTTTTCCCTGAAACTAGACTCATATGCCCATCTACATATTTTTTTCTAGAATTTTTGGTCAGGCCAATTAGTACAGTTTATTAGTCAAAGTCTCCCATGTTACAGGGATCGACTACACTGACCTTTGCGCATTACGACTTGGATATCTCCCTGCACAGGGCTTCAATACTGATGCCGTTTGTCTCTATAGAAACTAGACTCAGAGAGGAATCCAGAAATATATGTCATAACTCCTAATTATCTCTGGTTAATTTATAATGAATTTCCAAAGTCAGAACAGGGAATCCAGAAACCGTTCTGGCCCTGTCTCACGAGAACCTGAATATCTCTTAACATACTGTCCATATGATCATTTCGTTACTTTCGTATGAAAATAGATTCATCAAGTTTCGTTTACATAATTTATTCACTATTTAATTCCAATCCTACTATTTTTAGTGATTTTCCAAATCTACATCACTGCTGCTGCCAGCATCTGCCTTTAAGGTAGACTTTACCTATTTCATAGTTTCCATGATTCAACTAGCCCTTTTTGCATAAATAGCACAAATCATGATAGCGATTAACCATTCCATACCAAATGATTATAACATTATGCTCGAACATATATAAGCCATTTTCGCATGGCTATATACATTAACCAAAATATTCTTCCGCCACTAGTCTATTTTATACATGCCATAAGACAATCCGAAACATAGCAGTACCAAACAGTGGATAGTGATAGTGTGACTAGTTGCTGACGATCCCCGAGCCTGTAGCTTCGCAATGAGATCTATAAAATAGAGGAAACAGAGTAAACGGAGTAAGCATTACAATGCTTAGTAAGTTTTAAGCAGTGTCAACAGATAACAATCAAATTATAACATAGTTGTTCGTATTTTTATTTCACTCTTCCTTCGGGCATACCATCCCTTTACCGAATCTGCACATCTCATCATATACAATAGGCAGATAAACTTTCACATAAAAGTGAGCTCATGTGACATAGATATATCGTATGATTTCACATCACCTCTCACACTGATCCGATGTCGCATAATCATAGGAATAGTCTCATAGATTGCTCTCGTATGCATCACATAACTACCTTATGATTTAGTGCAAATCAAGCTCACATATAAACTTGGAGTACATACCTGTTTAACCTTTCGCATTGAATATATTTATAAGCAATTCTTATTACGAAGTCTTACCCGGACATAATCTCCACACGAAGTTATCGGGTCTTCAGAGCTCGATATAGTACAAGCACGAAGCTTAAGGACATTAATCAGTGATAATATTCTCGCATAAAGCCTGCGGGGTTTTAACCCGGATATAGTACTGACACAAATGCCCTTCGGGACTTATCACATTTATGCACTTTCACATCCATCACATTGGCCACTCGGCCCTGTCACATATATACACTTTCACATTCATCACATCGGCCATTAAGCCTTATCACGCATATACACTTTCACATTCATCACATCGGCCATTAAGCCTTATCACATATATATACACTTTCACATTCATCACATCGGCCATTAGGCCTTATCACAATTTAGAATTCACATATGGGTTTAATCAATAGCTTATAAGCAACTAAAACAAGTTTATCAAGGTTTACAACACAATCTCAAATTCAGCACAAGCTGTTTTTCCTGAGCAATAGTCACTAAATTATTTATAACTGGAGCTACAAAACTCCAAATCACTTTCCGTAAATTTTTCCTGAATATAGACTCGTATGTCTTCCATCCATAAAATTTCCAGAATTTTAGGTTTGGCCAATCAATACCAGATTTTTCTTAAAGTTTCCCCTGTTTCACTGCTTGACTAATCTGGCCACTCTTCACTACGAATCAAATTTCTCATTATCAGAAATTCCTTTGCTTACACGGTTTCCTTTTATAAGAAACTAGACTCATTAAGCTTTAATTTCATGTCTCATTCAGCCTCTAGTTCAAATCCATGAATTTATGGTGATTTTCTGAATTCATGTTACTGCTGCTGTCCTGAGCAGGTTTATCACAATTTTACTCTTCTGACATATCCTTTCAGCACTTCATAATATCATATCTATTTGGCAACATATCATATCAATAACTTACCTATACTTCATAATAACCATTAGGCTATATGCATAAAGATTTACAATAGAGTTATGATTCTTTTAATATGTGCTTAACATATCATACTCAATCACATTATAGGCTTTAATACTTAAAACTTACCTCGATCGCTAATGTACGTCAATTCCGACTATTCGACCAATTTCCCTTTTTCCACTATCCGACTTTGTTTCCTTGAGTTCTTGAGCTAAATAAATGCAAATAGATTTGTTTAATATCTTAACCAATATTGTTTACTTATTATTCACATTCGGCAATCACATAACAAATTCAATATGTATTATAATTTATAAATATGCCATGATTCAAATTTCGTACATATTTATAACCGAAAATGGCAAGAACTTATCAAGCCATGATAGTCACTTATAACTCAACTCAAAATGATCATAAAACCCTAATAACCGATCATTCAACTTATACTAGTTTCGCATACACAAGCAAAACTCGCATAGTTTAGCTTGTTTTCTTATACACTAGTTTAACCACTACGATTATTACCAAATAAATCACATTCAATTAACACTACCCATTTACATATACATCAACTATCAAATTCTCACTCCTTAGCTAATGCCGAATGCTTATATAAGCCCTAAGTCATATTTACACATTTATCAACTTTCCAATTCAACTTAATACCAAAAATTAATGTCATTTAAATAGCCAACACCAAAATATTTGTTCAAAAGGACCTAGCCAAACACCTCACTTAGTTAAAAGTTCCACACAAAACACTAATAGCCAACTCAATTTCATCCTTAATATTTCTTATAACAAAATTTATCAAAATTCAATAAGAAATACATTAAATTCCATGACCGAATTTGCATCGATCTAGGTCTAAGTTTCTCCTTTCTTGATCTATATGTATTCAAAATTAACTCATTTAATCAAAACAACATTCAATTCAATCCATATACATATACTTAGGGCATTTTACAAATTAGCCCTAACATTTACACATTTTGACAATTTAGTCCCTAATTCACAAAATCACAAAATTTCTTTATACCATTGCCTAGCCGAATTTTACCCTAGCTCATATAAGCCCACACATTCCATTTATTTCATATTTTAGCCCCTCAATTTCTCATTTTCACAATTTAGTCTAAATTACTCAAATTCATCAAAAATTTCATTACAAAACATGATAATCTAACACATATCTTTCATATACTATCATCAAACTTCATAAAACTCACATTATCAACAATGGTTCAACTCAAAATCATCAACAATTTCCAAAATTCAGACATGGGCTTGATAGTATACAGAGCAACGATTACAAAAACGTAGAAATTATCAAAAACCGAACAAAAACGAACCTTTAATCAAGCTTGAACCAAGGCTGAATGTATGGAAGCTCAAAGCCCTTATTTTCTTTTCTTTCAATCGGTTAAAACAAGATGAATGAAACATAAATTTAATTTTTTGTTTTTATTAAACATTAACTTAATTAACAAATACCATATTTAACCTTTTTAATTTCATTAAAATCCCACTAATTATTGTCCATACTTGTCCATTCATTAAACCAATGGTCCATTTACAACATAAGGACCTTACCTTTAATAAACCATAGCAATTGAGCACTTTTAACAAATAGTTTGCCACTTTTACAATTTACTCGATTAAGTCCTTTTTATCAAATCAGCACACAAAAGATAAAATTTTCACACGAAACTTTCACAGATATCAACTCACATATTATAAACACATAAAATAATATTAAAATTTTTTTAACTCGGATTTGTGGTACCAAAACCACTATTTTGACTATGGTCTAAATAGGGCTGTTACACAATACCGGACCTGAAATTTTAAAAACTTTGCAATTTGGTCATATTTCATTATGTATCATATTGTAAATGTATTTATAACATGTATCATATTATATCATATTGTAAATGTATCATATTGTAAATGTATTTATGACATGTTTGTATGTTTGAAAGATTATTTTATTATATTATTGATTGTAGTTGCTTTAGCAATGAATGTAGTATCCTGTTGCTCAGACCTGGTGATCGAGTCAAGTAAAGGGTGTTACATCTACAAAGAAAATGAACCTCCAAACTTGGGCCTCTAAAGCGTTATCACCTTAAAGATTCATCTTCATAAGATTCTTATTCATCAAATCAATCAAAGTATAACATTAAACATTGAGTGCTTCACCATTCTTTTAGAAACATAGTGAATTCTTATTCACAATTCACCATCACCAACAAAATTATTCCATAATAAAAAATAACCATTAACGCCTTTGTAACGAACAAATATTAGTTATTATTGTCATTAATTGCTAGATTTGTAACTCTTATTCTTGAAATGTTACAAATAAAAGCCTTTTACAACTAGTGAATGACTTTTGGCACTTTAGCATTCCAGCTCTCAAAGTTCTCTCTAAAATTCTCTCAACTTGATTTCTTTGTTGAGCCCTATAATCTGCCACATTTCCCTTTCACCACCTTACCTACCACAGCAAAAAGGATCACAAGCAGGAAGGGTTGATGGTTGTAGACATCAGCAATGCAGGGAGGAGGAGGAGTGCTCTTGTTGATATAGGGGTATCAGACTTGTTCATATCAAAGAAAGCCATGGTAAACATAGTCTCTTGGTTAGCAAATCGACTAAGATGATCGAGACGATAAATTCTAAAAAGGTCCCGATTGTGGGGTTAGCACAAGGAGTTGAGCAAAAAATCAGCGAATGGAAAGGCAAATAAGATTTTGATGTAATTTATTAAGATGATTATGACTTCATGCTTGGCTTGAACTTCCTTGAGTGACAACCACGATGTGTTGTGCTAGTAAGTTAAGACATGAGGGTTGGAGCCAAGGTACTGTTGGCGATTCAGCTAGCCGAGGATGTTCATTGTGGAAAGAACATTGACTCAGTAGATCGAAGTGTTATAAAGGTCCCCTTGAAAATGCTAAAGAGGCGACAAACCGATATGAATCCTGTTGAGTTATCTGTGGGGCTACCACCTATGAGAAAGATGGATTGTACATCAAACTTTGAGGGAAAAATGGTGATGCAAACTGGGCAATTGAAATAAGTAAATATAATGAGCAAGGTACTCTCTAACACTTATCTAGTTTTTTTTTTCATTTTTGACTTAATGTTGGCTTGGCAAGGACACAATGGCCCTTTCAGAGTTTTCAAGTAGGAAAGTAGAAAGGCTTACAAACCAGAGTTGGAAGGAAAACTCAAGGTTAACCTAGTGTTCAATGTAGGTACGTCAAAGCTTATTTGTGTGGATCAAGGGGATACCGGTTGAGGTAAGTCACAATGTTGGCAACTAAGAGTGACAGGCTCTTGCAAACATCATGTACCAAAGAAGATAGAAATAGTTCAAGTTAGGAGACTATGGAAGTCAAGGTAAAGTGTTCTAAGGGGAGGGACAACCTGATAGAGAGGCTAGTCAGAAACCGACCGAGGAATCAAGAAAGTTTTGAGGCGAGGTAAACTGCTACCATTCCGAGGACACAACAAGGGCATTGTGACAATAGGTAAGGTAGAATATAACACCCCTTACCCGTATCCAAGGCCGGAACAGGGTACGAGGCATTACCAAACTTAACCATACACATAGACGAAAACCGGGCCATAAAATTTCATTTAATTCAAAACTTTTCGAACACATGCATAGACTCATATTTAAAGACATATAACGTGGCATAAATGAGCACTTACACATCCATAATCATGCAATAACATGTCATTCAATTTAAACATATTTGCTTAACATCCTGTATATAATATACATTCTTACATTAACTAGAACTAGACATGCTAAATCTTATTCTCATTTTATACCATCATAATGTAGTTAGCAATTTGTCCATTAAACATCCATATTCAAGGCAACATTACTCATTTCCATTTAATTCATAATCCACTGGCCTGCATTTAACTTACCTGATGTATTACCAATCATGTATAACAAACAAAGTTAAATATGTCATCACATCAAAACATAGGACATGGCATGATTAATTAAACTTATAAACCATAATGGATAAGGACCACATCTCATGATCATATACGATAACTCAATGCAGACTAATACGTATGTTCAAAGTCATAATAATAATAAATATCACAAACCAACTTCCTATACATGCCACTCACTTGATATTTCTAATATTTGAATTAATTCTCCCAAAAATGATAGTTTGATAGTGTGATTTTGCCTCCGACGAACTCCAACCCCGAGCCGACTTGCCAATACTAAAGAAATGGAGAGGATGGGTAAGCTTTATGCTTAGTAAGTCCATATGAAATTAATAAGCAATTACTAACATGCTTTTCAAGATAAAACACTATAATTGTACAATTACACATGTTCAAGTTAAGCTATTTTATCGAGTTACAGTTACTAAATCATTCATATCTGGAGCTGCAAAACTCCAAATTTAGTTTCGTTAATTTTCCTTGGAAATAGACTCATATACCTTTCTCCCATAAAATTTCCAAAGTTTTTGGTTTAGCCAATTAGTACAGTTTATTTATTAAAGATTCCCCTGTTTTGCTGTCCAACAGTTCTGACCTCTCATAACTAAAAATTATTTATCTCATATTTCGGGACTCGGATGATGTTCCTATCCATTCCTCCTGAAAGTAGACTCATTGAGGGTTATATTAATATAAATTATAACCCATAATTATTTTTTTGCAATTTTTAATGATTTTTCCAAGTCAAAATAGGGGATCTAGAATTCATTCTGACACTGTCTCACAAAAATTAGAATATCACATAATATAGAACTCTTTTGCTCCCCCTATTTCTTTTATATGAAAATAGACTCATTAATCTTTAATTCATTTTTTTTGAAATTCAATCCAACTTACACAATTTTTAGTGAATTTTCAAAGTCACGCAATTGCTACTGTCCAACATTGTTTTACTACTAAAATTCACTCTTACATAATTTCACTTAATCCATTTTGTCTTATCGAAGTTCACTCAAATATCGAGCACATTGCTCATAATTTTCATAAACATATACCTGCACTTATTCATCATATAATCATGTTCATATGTATTTTTACTTAATCGATTTTCCCGTTGAACTCTTCGGAATAATAACTGATACTCAGTTGCCTGCACATATTTTCACACTTGTAGACAGGGTTATCTGGTACGCATAGTAGCCTGCACTTAGTACTACACATGCGACCAATTATACGGTACACGTAGTAGCCTGCACTTAGTACTACACACGTGATCAAAGTTATCGGGTACGCATCGTAGCCAACACTTAGTACTACACATACGACCAATTATCCGATACACGTAGTAGCCTGCACTTAGTACTACACACGTAACCTCACAATAGATCATTCGTATCGTTTCTATTCTGAAGGGTCAACCGGGAAATTCCTCACTTGCCAACATGTTACAAATTTATTCATAGTCCTTTTTCAATTTGTAATTTACAACAAATAATCATTCTATATGCAGCCACATTTCATATGATAACAAAATAAAATAAAATAAAAAGAATTGATAAATTATTTACGTACAAACTTGTCGAAATCTCATCAGGTACAACCGTGTAGTAATTCATACATCCCATGTAATAGTAATTTAACATTCAATTCATGTAACAATAATTTGCCATTCAATTTCACATGACACAACAATCATCACATTTTCCATATCATATACACCATCCACCAACTTCTCCTAAACATATTAAATCATACAATTTATGCCATAACAATAGAAAATTACAATTCAAGTATGGTATTGCATTATTATTAACACACGAACTTACCTCGTATACGAAAACGACCATTTTTACCATTTTTTCCACAAGTTGGTATTTTCCCGATTTTATCCCGAATTTTAATTTTCCTTGCTCTATCATTACAAATATAGCCTAATTAGGACTCAAATTATTCAAATTGACCCAAAATCATATAATTTTGCCCCTAAACTTTGTCAAAATTACATTTTTCCCCTAGGCTCGTAAATTACACTTCATTCTATTTTCTTATGTTTTATGACACGCTGATAATTTTTCCCTTCTATAGCAACATCAAATTCACACTCTAACATGTACTTATGAACATTAGGTATTTTTACCGATTATGTCGCTTTACTCGTTTTCACGTAAAATCGCTTAGTAAAAGTTGTTTAGCACAATTTCAAGCTTCATATTCTACCATAAAACATCAAAATAAACACATTTCACATATGGGTATTTTTCCAAATATAAACCCTAGGTTAAATTATTGCTAGAATAAGCTTAACCAAGTTACCGGGATTTAAAAAATGAAAAGAACTTTAAAAACGGGGCTAAGGAGCACTTACAATCGAGCTTGGGAGTTTGAACAAAGCTTAACCATGGCTGCTGCTGGTAGAAACGATTGAATGAAGAAGATGATAGCTAATTTGGCTTATTTTCCTTTTTAATTCTTTTAATTATTAGTTTACCAAAATACCCCTAACTTAAAAATATTTTATTACACCCATTTCATGTCTATTTTTTTCCAAAAATTAACCAATGGTCTAATTACCATTTAAGGACCCTAAATTTAAAATTTCATAACAATTGGACACCTCTTGTAACACCCCGAGCCCGAGACCGTCGCCGGAGTCGAACACGAGGTGTTAACAGACTTCAAACCACTTATTAAAAAATTTCCCAAGCTGCCAATCTGCGTACTAGTTGCTTTAAAAATCATATCTTGAGTTCTGAAACTCGAAATCCAGTTCCGTAAATTTTCCCTGAAACTAGACTCATACTCCCATCTACATATTTTTTTCTAGAATTTTTGGTTGGGCCAATTAGTACAGTTTATTAGTCAAAGTCTCCCATGTTACAGGGATCGACTACACTGACCTTTGCGCATTACGACTTGGATATCTCCCTGTACAGGGATTCAATACTGATGTCGTTTGTTTCTATAGAAACTAGACTCAAAGGGGAATCTATGCACATATGGCATGACTTCTAATTATCTCTGGTTAATTTATAATGAATTTCCAAAGTCGGAACAGGGAATCCAGAAATCGCTCTGGCCCTGTTTCACAAGAGTTTAATTATCTCCTAACATACAGCTCATATGGTCGTTTCGTTTCTTCTATATGAAAATAGACTCATCGAGCTTCGATTACATAATTTATTCATTGATTAATTCCACTCCTACTATTTTTTGTGATTTTTCAATCTCACGTCACTGCTGCTGCCAGCATCTGTTACTAAAGCAACTATGCCTATTTCGTGATTTCTCCTTGATCTAACTAGTAATTCATCATACATATCACAAATTATGATCATGACTAGCCATGCCAAAGGCTAATCATTGTCAAACATCTCCCTACTACACTATTGCCGTATCATGAATTTTAACACCAAAAATAATCAACCATGACATATGGCATAAAAATCGAATTACCAAGACTTACGACCTAACATTATAGAACCAAATCCAACCGAACATTTATGCCATTTTCGCATGGCTAAAAGTTTACATACCAAATTTCAACAAAACATATTAGCCTATACATGCCGAAATGTTCTCCTAGACCGACTAAAAAGAAGATACCCAAAGTTGCTAGCCGGTGTGATGACTTCGATGACGGCCCGATCACGCAAAAAGAGACGAGTCCAAGAAACCTAAAATAGGTGACAAGGAAACACCGAGTCAGTATATAACTCAGTAAGTCATAAGCAATGCACTACCATCCATTAATAACATTATCACAAGAGGAAACAAAATGGAACGAGGCTAGTTACTCCATCCATACCGAACCATACCATAGTTCCTTAGACCTATCGGTTCAATCTCATACCAAGTCATGCATTCACATTCCATATACTAATCAATAGGATATTTGAGGCATTTTCATACATCATTTTATTTTCGTTACAATCATACAACTAAACGACCTTTCACCTATTCCATGATAAATCTTATGTACGTGACTTCAATTATAATTGTCACATAGGTTCAAACTTACCAAGCTCAACTCCAAATATAAACATAGCGCCTATTAGCCATGAACTCAAGGTACTTACCCGATCCGCTGTCCGTGATCAACTCAATAATGTCACACACTTAGTGTCCATAGTGATTCAAAAATATATATTAAGTCCGCACACTCAGTGCTATATAATCAACTCGCACACTTAGTGCTATATAATCAAACTCGCACACTTAGTGCTGTACAATTTAAACCCGCACACTTAGTGCCAATCTCATGATCATAAATGTTTATACCCACACACTTAGTGCCGAGATCAACAACTCAATACATCTCACCTCTTTTCTTTTCATTCAACACTTTCATCACCACATGCATACATGTATATAAATTTATCATTCCATTCGGCATAATTACATAGACATTATGTCTATTTAGATCAATACAAAATATATGCTTGGTGACTTACCTTATATTGGGTAAAATAATTCCAAGTCGGCTACTCGATGACCTTCGATTTCCCCTTGTTGGACGCCTCTCCTTTAGGATCTTGAGCTTAAACAAATAAATTAACTCATTCAACCGCTTTGCTACATATATTGGTATTCACATTTTAATGATTTTATGACATACGGAACGGCATGGTAAAATTTTTATCTTGCTACCTCATGTTCTTAGCTATTCGGCTAATAACCTTATGCAATTACCATACTTTCAATAATCTAATCACACATGCATATGCATACTTGGACATTCGGCAATCACCTTGCTAATTTTAAACTCAACATCACATAAGCTCCCAAGTGATGGCCGAATATGTATATCTATACTATCACCTATAATTCATCAAATCACAAAATTTTATCTCATGAACACTCGACCCATTTTTACCCCATATGGCCGAATGTGTAAGATTAAATTCAACACCACCGATGTACTTAATTAGGTGGCCAAATATACCAAGTTAGACTTGACATTATACGTCACAAGAACTCTAATTTAATTTGTCAATTGCTTGGCCAAGAACTCACAAGTGCCTTATCTACAACCTATTCGGCCTTACTACTTAAACTTAGCCTTTCATACACTTATCTCTATTGTTTTAGAAGGCCGAATCCTTATGTGTTCCAACATCTAGCTTACTCAATTCAACACATCAAAACGACATTTAGGCCGATTTTGCTAGCACACAAGCCTTTGACCGAATGTCCTTGACCTCTAGTCACCTAAATTTTTATTCTTTAAAACTCATCCAAGACCACATTCGGCACCTCCAACCAATAATTTAGATATTCTCAAGTTCATTCACAAGTACAATTATATATCACGTTAAGCATTAATCATTTTGCAACATGAATTCTATAGCATGGCCGAATACTCATGCACATACACACATAACAACAAGAACTCAATGACACAAAAATCTCCTTTCCAAAGTACATACATACCCATACATACGGCAACTTCCATTCTTTTCTCCCAACAATGAATCCATGAATTTTGCCATGGGTTAACTAGACTATACCCATATCAACTAAATCTCAGTATCAATTAGAATAAAAATCACAACGCATACCTTTCCATTGAAATAGCCATGGCCGAATGCCTTGGTTTCCTTTTTTTTCAATCTTTCCTTTCTCAATTTCGGCAAATGAAGAAGATGGAAGATGAGCCTTCCTTCACCTTTGTTTTCTTTACTCACGGCAATTGTAACAAGGAAAAGGATGAACACTCCTTCTTCCTCCCTTATTTTATTCATCTTTTTCCTTTTTAATTCCTTTCTTTAATTTATTCTAATTTACTTACCAATATTAAATAATAAACAACATAAACTTGGAGGAATGGAACCATGCTTGGCCGGCCACTTAACATGAATTGGGCACTTTGACATGCAAACCCAAACTTTCCTATTTTAATACTATTTGGTCCTTACTTATTTACCTATCATAATTTTCTAAGTCTCTCAACTAGATCCTTTCAAGCAAAATTCACATTCCTAAGATAAAATTAAAACATCAAATTTTTATACAAGTACTATCACACATATAAGATATGCAAATAAAATTTTAACTAAATTTTATGACTCGGTTTTGTGGTCCCGAAACCACATTCCGACTAGGGTCAAATTAGGGCTGTCACAACTCTAGTATGTAGAACTCAACTTTTTCACTTTTTACGATTTAGTCCTTTTGGCTAAATTAAGTGCCCGAATGTCAAAATTTTCAAACGAAATTTTCACAAAATTATTCCGTGAAATCGTAGACCATAAAAATATAATAAAAATAAAATTTTCATCGTCGGATTTGTGGTCCCAAAATCACTGTTCCGACAAGGCCCAAAATCAGGGTGTTACAGAGAATGTCACAAGTTATGGATCAAAGCTCATGACGAATATGCACAGAGTGCCTCATGGACGTCAATTGATTAAATGAGGCTCATTCAACCCACTTGAACTGGCTCAATTCGTGGAATATGAAGAGAAGCCCCTTTACTTTAATCCTTGGTGGCCAAGTAAAACACTTATGGAAAATTAGAGCTGCCATGGTAAATAGGAAAATTAATCTTAGAAGGTATGTAATCTAATAATATTTGATTTTGTAATCTTAAGGGATTGAATCTTAAAAGATTGAGTCAATCCTTTAAAAATCTCAATTGTAGATGAGCTTTAATCTCAATCGTTGATGTAACTCAATCTGTATCGTTGTTTTCGGGGGAGCTCAACTGTAAATAGAGGCCTCTCATTTGTAACCATCTTATTCTTTGTATTATTTCTAGAGTAATAGAATACTATGAGAGCATTTACTCAAACATTTCGCATGCTTTGCTTTCTTATGTATTTTCTGTTCTTTCGTTTCTCTTTCGTTTTGATTTGCTTCCACAATATTTTCAGTGCCTTGAAGAATTTCTATAGAGAATTCTTACTTTGCGGGAGTTTGGCTGGCTTAGGCAGATTTGAACCTAAGAAATCACCTAATGCCACATAGATTGCGAGATTAAAGTTCTAGTCTCGTGACATAAGAAGACCTTCCTCATGCTAACACGTGGAATAACATCTCATTTTTTTTTGCATTTTATAGAAAATGGTGAAATTCTAATTTTAGTCCTTATCGTACACTCAAATATTATATTATATAATAATAGTCAAATTTCAATTTTGATTTCTGTGTTACACTCAAATTTAAGATTCAATCTTTATACTTTCAACTTTTTAACATAATTTGGTGCCTCAATTTTTTATTATGTTATTGATTAGCTCAAATACTTTGTTTTGATTAAAATGCTAATCTAACTTTTAAGAGTTATTAATACCATTAAAATTATTTATTAAATTCAAGTCCACTGCAATGCCTTTTTTTATTACATAATTATTAAGTGAATTTTTTAAAATTCAAAATGCTACACTAGTGAAATGGTGTTAACAATTGAATATGAATTTTTAAATTTAAAAAATAGAGGGACTAAATTTCTAAAAATAAAAATAAAAATTTTAAATATTAAATATTAAATATAAAAAGTACTCTCAAAGTTTATTTTAATATTCAAATACTTACTTTATAATTTAACCTAAAAATAATTAATAATAAATAATTAACACAACGCAAAGCTATTCATACTAATTTAATATAAAGTTGAACAAATTCAATTATTTAAATTATGAGAGGAGAAGGAATAAAAATTGCGCGGTAGAGAAAAATAGAATCCAAATTAACTAGAAAATGAATAGATGAATAAATTGGTAATATTAGATTTAATATAGTTACACGATACAAATTATATATATATATATAGAAAATAATTAAAACACATGACGTGAAAGAGTAAAATAGGGTCCGAAATGAAACAATAACATGATACTAAATTTTAAATTTTATGTAATATAAATTATTAATATTTCAAAATTCGTATAAATATAAAATATTTTAAATTCAATTATTACGCAATAACTATACATACACAGCATGTACACTACCATAATGTTATGATGATCTAACAACTTTCCACAATTCCATAGATATTTTTTATATCAGAATTCAAGATGGAAAAGGGCTTGAATTCAAGGACATTTGCTATTTTTGCATGTCTTTTTTAGTACAATGATTGAGGGGAACCGAGGGATGCTTAAAGCATTTGATGAAAGCTGGCCTTTATTATGTATAATTATAATATAATATTTATTAATTAAATAAATATTATGAAATTAAACTCAATGCATGGGCTGTTTCATTCTCCCATTTCTTCCACATTTACTCTTTACTGAATCTGCAACTTGGGAAGCATGCTCTTTTCTTTGTCTTTTTTTTTTCTTTTTTTTTCTCTTTTTGTAACTCTTTCTTCCTCTCTCTTTTAATGGGGTTTGAAGTATAAAAACACAAGTGTGAGAATGAAATTTATGGGAAGAAATTTTTAAATTTGGCTGGAATATCATTAGGGTTGTTGTGAATTTAATTAAGATAGGATTCTTCATTCGATTAATTAAATTTACTGCCATTTAAGTCTAAAATATTCTAGTTCCATTTTTATTATTATTTAACTATACATATGTATTTTAAACGATAAAATATATTTTTCAAATTTAAAAAATTAAATTTTATTAGTTAAATTTGATTCATAAGTAATATACTATTAATTCAACATGAATTTTGCCGTGGTCCACTGCCCTATACGTCCATGGCTATTCCCCAATCCCTTTCCCTATTTTAAAATTAAAAATATATATTAAATTTTTTTAAAAAAATTCTATCATTTTTTTAATTATTATAGATAATTGTCTTTTAAACGTTTTTTTTAACGTAATTGTCTCTTAAACGTTAAAGAGATATGTTTTAAGATTATCATGATTGTTATTCTGTTATTAGCAACGTCAATTTTTGTTTGAAAAAATATATTAATTTCAAATAACTAAAAAGACATTTTTTTAGACACATAGAAACATATTCTTAATCTTTGGATCTTAATGTAGTAAAATATTTTCATCATCTATAATATGATGTGGATTGTACATTATCAAAAATAAAATAGTGGCAAAAGTACCACGGCCAATTTACACAAACACAAATTCTATTTGTCCATTGAAATTGCTGTTTTCCTTTTCATTGTCTTGCTATTTTCACCGAATTTAGCTACCACAGGAGAATATATAAATATGATATTTAAACAAATGATATAATATGTATAAATATAATTATCTAAATGCAGTTAATATAATATAATTATCTAAATGCAGTTAATATAACATGTTTAAGAGTAGACACAAATTCTTGTTGTCCATTGAAATACAATTATTTCCACTGTCTCAGCATTTCAGCTTGGTGGGTAATGGGCAAAAAATGAAATGTCTTTCCTTTTTTTTTTAAAAAAGTGTAATTATATTATAATGAAAAAGGTAATAATTCTTTTACACTAATAATGATATTTTAAATTAATTAAATAACCAATGTTTACATCAAACTACAAGCTTAACTAAAAGAGAAAAATACAAGCTTAGCCATATAAACATGGTTTATCATTGTAAGTTCCTTACATATTTAATTATTTATTGTATTTTTTCATTTAATTATATGGTTTTCCTTTGTATATCTTTTCATTGTTATGGCAGCCCTCTCCTCTTACACTGATTTCTCCTTTTACACTAAATACAAGTTGTCTTCCCCAGCTTCTCTCATTAAAACAGTCTCTCTTAAGCCCCACTCTCTTTCACTCTCTCTTTTTGGCTTTATCGTATAATGAACAAAATGCACTTCCCCACAAGCCACTGATAAACCCTTTTGTACACAAAGCTTTTACCTTGATGAATTAAGTAGTTTTTTTTTCGAGGTTTTATAATATACCTCACCTTTTAGGCCCCTCTCTTGAAAATGGAAGAAAATCTTGATTGTTCAGCCTCAAATCTTCTCTGTTCGGAGAACGCAAGTTCTTGCTTTGATGATGATCTTGATTGTAATGCCATAAAGGAGTTTGGGGTTTCCCCTGATTGTGACCACCACCTTAAAAACCAAATCTTTAATCAACAAGACCCTTTTTTCATAAACAACAGATCAACTTATTTGATGGGTAGTTCTCGTTTTGCAATACAAAGTGATGATCGAATCAAAGAGATGGTTGAAAAGGAGGTGGAGCATTTGCCTGAAGATGATTATCTCAAGAGACTGAGAAGTGGGGATTTGGACTTGAGTGTTAGGAAAGAGGCTCTTGATTGGATTTGGAAGGTCCCTTTTTTTTTTAAATTTAATCAGTTTTTATTCAAATAAAATTATTGGGTTTTTTTCCCCTTGTTTGATCCATTTGATCATTGTTTTTTTCTCCTGAGCATTACTTAAATGTTTAACTGGTTTCACGGCAGAATAGTCTTTTCTCATTAAAACTATCACATTGTGTGTGTGTGTGTGTGTTTTATTTTTTATGTTCAGTTTTATTTTTGGATCAATCAATTTCCAAGCCATCTTGGAATTTTGTTCTAAAGTTTATTCTTAGTTCTTTCTTTACTTTTTTTCTTCATTAATTGAAACCATAAATCGAATTGTGTTATCTTTCTCTGTTTTCCCTTTTCATTCTGTATTTTTCATAGTACTAAACTGGACTCTGTGTTTGGCTTAATCCTCAGTGATAATGTGTCATGAATGATGATCTCACAGATGATTATGAAAAAAAGTAAAATTATCTTTGACTTGATCTTTCATTTTTTATCAACAGGCCTCTGCTTATTACGGTTTTGGACCTTTGAGTCTTTGCCTATCCATTAACTACTTGGATCGGTTCCTTTCAGTTTATGACTTACCTGTAAGTTCACAACTTAGCATCAACTTTGATTCTTTCTTTTCTTACATCATCATCATAGCTACTTATTCTTTGTTTGTTTTATATCCTTGATTTTGTTTCTCTATGTTTCGGGCTAACATGACACAGAGAGGTAAAACATGGACCGTGCAATTGCTTGCTGTTGCTTGTTTATCAATTGCAGCCAAAATGGAGGAGACAAAAGTGCCTCTATCTGTAGATTTGCAGGTGGTTTATAACATTTTAGATTAGATTTGATTTGATTTGGCTATGAATGTTGATCACTTGCTCTCTTCCTCCCCCCCCCTCCCCGTCAGTATGAAGTTATTGATTTTGTTGATTTGGTGTGCAGGTGGTAGAACCAAAGATTGTGTTTGAAGCTAAAACGGTATACAGAATGGAAGTCTTGGTTTTAAGCACATTGAAGTGGAAAACGCAAGTGATCACTCCTTGTTCCTTCATTGACTACTTTCTGAGTAAAATTTGTAATGATCAATATCCATCGTCAATGTCAATATCCAGATCATTGCAACTGATATTGAGCACAATCAAAGGTTTCTATCTCAGTGTTCAATTTATGTTATTTTTTTGTTGTTGCATTTTCATTGTTTGAGGATTAATGGGGGTCTGAAAATGAGGCAGTGTTTTGTTGGGAAATGGATGCAGGTATTGACTTCTTGGAATTCAGGCCTTCTGAAATTGCTGCAGCAATAGCTATTTCTGTTTCAGGAGATATGCAAACATTATCCATTGACAAGGCAGTTTCATCTTTCGCCTTTGTAGGAAAGGTAAAAAATAACAAGTAAACAACTAGAAGATATTGGTTTTTGATCCACTTTTACTATTACGACGCAGTGAAAATATGTGCGCTTTTATTATTATTATTATTATTATTGGTTTTTGCAGGGTAGAGTTTTGAAGTGTGTTGAACTGATGAAAGATTTGACATTCATTAATGGGGCTGCTGCTAAAACTGCTAATGTGGCAACTCAACACTCAGCTTCCACTGTGCCCCAAAGCCCCATTGGGGTGTTGGATGCTGCTGCATGCCTGAGCTATAAAAGTGATGAAATAACAGTTGGCTCATGTGCAAATTCATCACATTCTAGTCCAGACATTAGAAGGAGGAAACAAGACCACGACGATAACAACAACAAAGCTTCCGAACACGGTTTCAAGTCATGACATGCGAATTTACCCTTCCTTTTTCACACTTTTAAGAAAAAAAATTAGTGCAAAATCAATTTGGTTGAATTGGAACTTTGGTGTGGTTTTGGAGCTCAAAGAGAAGAGTGAGAAATGGGAAAATACAGAAGGAAAAAAAAAGTTGAAAATGATTTCCAAGTTCTTCAATGCTAAAAGCGTGAACTAATTTAAGAAGAGGGGAAACAATGGTTGTCACCAGCTGTCTATATAAATCAAGCTCCCTCAAATTACAGCTATAGGTATCACAGGCAGAAGTGAACGGTGTTGTTTTAGTCTTTAACAAGGAAATATTATTTAGTTCAAAAAAATTAAAAGGAAATATTATAGCTTTTTTCTAATTACTATTATTTGTTGTTGAGTAAAGTAAGGACGAATTTCGAAAAGATTAAGTCGAAGATAAAAGATTTGGAAGTGGATTAAGAATATCTAAGTTCTGTTTAATGAGTTATTATTTTTTGTAATTCAGATGATAATTGAGTGTAACTGAATTTACGAACGAAATCAAAATGCTGACCTCAAACACGAGACCGTGTCGATGTTTGGTTGGTATCGGGATCGAAATAGGCCCCTTAATGTGTCAACAGGTAGGTGGGCCCCAGACAACATTTTTTCTTTGGTTTCTTGGAGTTGTGTTTATTTATATTTATTAAATTATATGTAAGTTCGGATTATGGTGATTTAATTAAGAGATTACTTGTAATTTAATCATAAAACAATTAGAAAGTTTTTATTTAAGTTATTAAACTACTCAAAAAATTTTATTTAAGTTATTGGATTGTTAAATTTTTTTTTTAAGTTTTGCCAACGAGCTTCAAGTGACGATTTAACGATTGATACGATAGATTAATACACATTAACAAATAAAATAACATAACTTAAATTCAAGTTGATTTGACTGCGACTGTTGGAGATTGAAAAAAAGCTGTTTGAAATTTGATTTGCATATCTGTGACATCTAAAGCTATTTTATGAAAAAAATTAAATTGCAGAAGAGAAGGGAAAAGAGAGCTTTCGATTGGTGTATACTTTGCGAATAAAGAAAGTTATATAGTATTAATTTTAACAGCCCAATGATTTAATATTGAATAGTTCAATGACCAAATTATAACTTTTTTAGTTAAGTGACTAAAACAAAAAAAAATTCATAGTTTAGTGGCTAATGATAAATTTACCCTAAAAATATTTGTGTTTTAGTGAACTGATATCATAATTCTACATCAACTCAATTATAAAAATTATAAAATATTATATATATAATTTACTTTATATTTTTAGAAGAATTTTTGTCCTTTTATATAATGATTAATAAAGATATGATGATAATAAAATTTGAACTCAAAATATAATGCATGATAAATAATTATGTTTTAATTAATTTTATGTGAATTTTTAATAAATATATTTATTAAATAATTTTTATTAATATGTCATTAATCTAGTATTACGAAATAATGATGAAAGTAGAGGAAAGAAACAGAAATAATGTTGGAGTTGTACAAGTATATTTAAAACAAATTAGCTATGGTATGTTTTTAATTTGTGAAACCAAAAATTTAATATATTATATTGGTAAAATATATAGATAATAATAAAAAAACGCTATTAGATATTATACTAATTAATTTTATCAATTGAGCTCAAAATTTAATTCTAACTAATTCTGAATATTTCAGTCACATATGCCTTTTATCATCTTCATAATCAATTTCTCAGGTTCCGTTAAGTTTTTCTCTCAGCAGAAAAGCCACATAATTTATTAAAGCTAACTAATCATCAGATAAACGAAAGCTGTTAATGGATAAGATTAAAAAGCCTTTTTTCTTCGCAAACTATTTGCATTTAATGAGTCTTTGGGACAGCTAGTAAAGATTCAAGATCCATTATTTGTAATTATACATGTGAGTTTTTGAATTTTATGATATATTGTTACTATGTGTGAATTTTAGTTATGTTAATTAATTTTAATTTAAATTATTTTAATTTGAACAGTAATTATTTGATTATACATTTTTTTTCAATTTTTATTTTATCTATACAATAATGATTTAATTTTATACTTTGTGATTGTTCAAACAAATACTTATAAATTTTTTTTAAAAAAAATATGGTACATATTTTTATATATAATATTTAATAAATGAGAGAAATTTTCTCTCCTTGACGGGAATATTACCTAATGACAATGTATTTGTTAAAGACAAAATATGGATCTTTTCAAGTTTTATTCTTGAGCTATTAATTAATAACATGCTCTGACATATTGATTTGTTGCATTCAAAATTTGCTTTTAGCATGTTAGTAATTAAATTGTACGCATAAATTTTAAATCAAAATAATGTATATAGTTATCAACAGATTTGAGATTTAAATTTTAAAACGTTTTTATCAAACTTGACTTTCTTTTTTAACAAAAGAAATAACTTTTCCTAGATCTCTTTTAACCCAAATATTTTTTGAAATGATCTAATATTGTAATATAGTACCGATTGAATATGTAGGAGAATATGAAAAGCTATCTATCTATCTATATATTATTCATAGGATGGAAAAAAGGAATCACTAAGGTTTGTCTTTATACATGTGTGTATATATATATATATAATTCCTATATCACACAAACAGAAGTGATACCAATACTCTCCATGTGCTTTATGGCAGGATTAAACTGGGTTTTAGTAGAAAAAATAATAGTGAAAATATCAAGAACTCCAAAAAGTATCCACTCAGATTCTGTTGTACTTTTATCGGGAGAAATATAATGAATTTTCCATCCAATGAGTGCACCCTTTAACTTAAAACTGAAACTCAAAAAGCTGTCGCCATTAAAAGCAACAGAGCATAAAAGGGTAAAATAAAGTAAGCTTTGACCGATTAACTACAGCTAAGCATGATCAATTATGTTTATGTTAAGCAAACAAAAAATTCCCTAAATTTGCAACTGACAATGCCATTAAGGGAAGGGATCCCAATGGTATAAACAACGCTATTTTTCAATATGGGAGAAATTCTACCATAAGCTCTTAAAAAAAAAATTAATATAAGCTTTGGAAAAGCTCAAAAAATGTGAGCTGTTACATTATGTAACAATGTAATCCCAACTTTTGAATAAAAAAAGTTTAAAAAATAGGAAATCAGCATTACTTGGTTACCGATCTTCAAAATAGCACAGACTCTGGAATCGGTGAAAAAACACCTTAAGCAAGAAAAAGAACACTAAATCCCCTCTTGTCGATCATCATCGCTGACCCCCACTGCCATTCCCCGTTGTTTCTTCTTCCATTTAAATAATAGGCTAGTGTCACGGGTCAGAGTGCAAGGCCCGTGACTATGGCACAAGATGCACCCCATGGAGGTCTGTCGATAAGATGGGGATCATTTAGCCCACGAGAGCTGGCCCGATTCAAGGAACTGATAGAGAAGCCTGTCAAATTAAAGCCTGGTTGGCCCGATAGCGAAGATATGGCAACTTAGGCAACTTTGGTAACTAATCTTCAAAGATAGAGAGAATCATATCTTGTAAGACTAGATAGGATTTGATTTGGCAATATCTTGTAAATCCCTTAAATCATGGGATATGGTTAATCTCATCCGTCGATGTAAATGTATCTTGTCCGTCGGTTTTGGGAGAGCTCAAGTATAAATAGAGAGCCTCCCCCTCACTTGTAAATCATCCATTGTATTTGAGAATTCTTAAAAGTAATAGAGTTCTGAGAGCATTTACTCAAACACCTTGTGTGCGATCTTTTCTGTGGCTTTCTGTTGTTTTTTTAAGCTTCTTTTGGCATAAGTTTGCTTCCGCTATACGAGTTGGTGCCTTGGAGGAGTTCTTAAGGAATCCTCATTCGAGTAAAGGCTGACTTGGGCGAGTTTGGACGAGCAAATTGCCTAAGGCCGCACGGATTGCGAAACGAAAGGTCTAGCCCTGTGACAAGTGGTATCCGAGCTAGGGTTCGAACCAAGTGGTATCCGAGCTGTTGGTTCGAAGGCACTGTTGGGATGTCGAAAGAAGTCGTTGGGCAGAATGAGCCAATGGAGACCCGAGGAAGGGCCAGGAAAGTAAGTCGATCAAGGGACTTGTTGTCGGCTTTGGAGGATCGAGTCGTCACTCTCAAGGAATCCATGGGGGATGTCAAAGAGAGGATTGATGATGTCGGTGATAGTGTTCATGATGGGTTGCAAACTATGCAAGAGCAGCTTAAGGAATATGTGTTGGATACTATCGGTTCCTCGGAAATTAAGCTGGCTAGTAAGGATGATGCTCTCGAGGCTATGGTAACAGCGTTGAAGGAGGAGATCAGCGAGCTTAAGGGGGAGCTCGAGATGATCAATGAGCTTAAGGGGGAGCTCAAGGTTTTCAAGGCTGCCATAGGTAGTGGGATGTTGGCTTCGAAGCCGAAGCAACAAGCAATGGATGTGCCCAAACCGAAAGTGTTTAAAGGGGCAAGGTCCGCAAGTGAGGTGGACAATTTTCTTTGGGCCATGGAGCAATACTTCCGTGCGATGGGCATCGAGGATGATGTCGCAAAGGTAAACACTGTTGCTATGTATTTTACTGACGTTGCTTTGTTATGGTGGCGACGTAGGTCCACTGATGTGAAACGTGGTGGGACTGAGATTGGGACTTGGAAGGAGTTCCAAAAGGAGTTTAAGGCACAGTTCTACCCCGAATATGCTGAGAATGAAGCTCGAGCAAAGTTGCGGCGGCTTACGCAACGAGGCACGGTTAGGGAGTATGTGCGGGAGTTCAGTGAACTCATGCTTCAAATTTCAGATTTGAGTGAAAAGGAGGCCTTTTTCTCTTTTACGGATGGGCTTAAACCATGGGCGAAGCAAGAATTGCAACGTCGTGGAGTTCAAGAACTAACCACTGCCATGCTGGTGGCAGAGTCCCTAGTGGAACTTGTTCCGAGAAAAGATAGGTTCGAATCTTCCAAGCCCAATGGGAGGGGAAATGGTGGGCACCATGAGGAAGATGAAGAGGGACGTATCTATTATGGCAGCAGTAGTGGCAGCGATGGTGGTAGTAGGAAACCACGAAATGGGAAAAGAAGACCCAATAGCCCGAAAGAAAAGAGGGGAAAGTTGAGGTGCTACTTTTGTAATGGACCGCACATGAAGAGGGACTGCCCAAAAGTATCTACGTTTACGGCTATCAAGAAAAGTGATGAGCCGGAAGAGGAAAAGCCTATTGAGAAAAAGGCATCGAGGGTCAATTCGATGATTCTCTTCCCGAAGAAAAGGAATGGTAGGGAAGGGTTGATGTTCGTAGACATCAACATTGCAGGTCGAAATGGGAGTGCTCTGATTGATACGGGAGCATCGGATTTATTCATATCGGAGAAGGCTGCGAAGAAACTTGGTCTCTCGATTAAGAAATCGAATAGGAAGATCAAGACGATAAATTCCGAGGAGGGCCCAACTGTTGGAGTAGTTCGTGAGGTGGAACTACAAATCGGCGAATGGAAGGGCAAGGAAGAATTCGAGGTAATCCAACTAGATGATTATGATTATGTGCTTGGCTTAAACTTCCTTGACAGGATTCAGACGGTTCTGTATCCATGGGCTGATCAAATTCATATTGTCACTGGTCCATTATCAAAGATTGTTGTGCCAGTGTATCGAGATATGAAGGTTGGGACAAAGGTTTTGTCATCAATCCAACTAGTCGAGGATGTTTCGTATGGGAGGAACATTTACTCGATAGAACAAGATGTTACAAAAAGCCATTCGGAAGTGTTAGTGGCGCAAACGATTGATATGAAGCTTGCAGATTCGACTGTGGAGCCGACACCTATGGGAAAGGTGGGTGGTACATCGGACTTCGAGGGAAAAGAAGTGATGCAGAAATAGTCGGGACGAGTAAATGCTGTGAGTAAGGTACATTGCGTACACTTTGATAGTGTTTTAAATTCTGACTTGTTGGCTTGGCAAGGTCGTAAGGGCCCTTTCAAAGTTCATAAGCAAGGAAGCCGAGGGACTATGGGCAACACGAAGCCAAGGTGTGAGAATCAAGACGGTTCAAAAGGGAACAAGTCAAAATTGGGGCAAGTTAGTACGAAGACTTCTTGCCAACGAGATGTACCAACGAGTACGACGATTCAAGATAAGAGGAGACGGAAGCCGAGGCAAAAAGTTCGGAAGAAGGGACAACCCGATTGGGAAGCGAGTAGGGAGGAAGCCAAGGCAACAAGAGGGACCCAAGGTGAATCAAGTCAGTGCCATTCAGAAGTCGCAACGAAGGCGTTGCGAGAATGGGTGGGGGAGAATGTCACGGGTCAGAGTGCAAGGCCCGTGACCATGGCACAAGATGCGCCCCATGTAGGTCTGTCGATAAGATAGGGATCATTTAGCCCACGAGAGCTGGCCCAATTCAAGGAACTGATAGAGAAGCCTGTCAAATTGAAGCCTGGTTGGCCCGATAGCGAAGATATGGCAACTTAGGCAACTAATCTTCAAAGATAGAGAGAATCATATCTTGTAAGATTAGATAGGATTTGATTTGGCAATATCTTGTAAATCCCTTAAATCATGGGATATGGTTAATCTCATCCGTCGATGTAAATGTATCTTGTCCATCGATTTTGGGAGAGCTCAAGTATAAATAGAGAGCCTCCCTCTCACTTGTAAATCATCCATTGTATTTGAGAATTCTTAAAAGTAATAGAGTTCTGAGAGCATTTACTCAAACACCTTGTGTGCGATCTTTTCTGTGGCTTTCTGTTGTTCTTTTAAGCTTCTTTTGGCATAAGTTTGCTTCCGCTATATACGAGTTGGTGCCTTGGAGGAGTTCTTAAGGAATCCTCATTCGAGTAAAGGCTGACTTGGGCGAGTTTGGATGAGCAAATCGCCTAAGGCTGCACGGATTGCGAAACGAAAGGTCTAGCCCCGTGACACTAGTCGCTGCTATCGTCATCTGCGATTATTCATCAGTAATTGACAACATTCCTCATCATTTTCGACCGTTTTTCTTATCGTTTTTTGCCCTTTCATCGTCTGTCGGTTCAAACCTTAATCATTGCCTACGTTTCTTCATCAACGGATAGGGGCGTTCCTTATCGTTTTCGGATCCTTCCTCGTTGGTTTCTTCATCGTCTAACCGCTTTCCCTATCGATTTTCTTATCTCGAAACCCTTTTCCCCGTCTGTTATCCCATCCCCGAACCCCCTTCCTTGTCAATTTTCCTAGCCCTAAACCTACATTTTCCCGTTGATTTCTTCATCGCCAAACCCCCTTCCCCATCGATTTCTTCATCTTCAAACCCCTCTTCCCCGTCATTTTCTTCATCTCTGAACACTCTTCCTCGTCGTGTTCTTCATAGTCGAGCCCACCCCATTCCCCATCATTTTTTCATTGCATTTGTATGTCTTATTGTTGTTTGCCAACCGTTGTGCGTGGTTCGCTGGACAGTTGTTCCCCAAAACGCATGAACTGTACACATCATATTGCTTCATCGACAATAAATACCTGGAAAAATATTGAGGTGCTATTTTCTTTATCTATTACTTAATGTTTATGAAATTCATTAAAATGGTCATCGATAACACGCTTTTCTTATTGCAGGATAGATATTTAGGGAGTTTGAGAGCGAGTGAGGTTTTCAAAAAACATTCTTGACAAGCAAAGGAGTTCTAAGCACAACTCAGTAAGTATTAAGTCCAAATTTGTTGTTTCATTGCTTTTATTTCCATAATTTGTTTATGTGTTATAGCTTAATAAAAATAAAAAATATAATGGGAGAATGTGATGTTTATGATGATTTGCATTTCATGACATTTGAAGTTTTGATGATACTAAATATGTGCTTAAGTTTCATTGAATATGTGATATTTTGTTATGCTACTTATAAAATGCAAAGACTTGAGTTTTTGTATTTAGTGGTATGGATATTGTAACATCCCTTACTCGATCTGGTTGTCAAACCTGAGCTACAGGAGGTTACCATGCGAAACTCAAAACATTTACGTACTTTTAACATACATGGCGGATTAGGTCGAGGACTAATAGATGGCAGATCATTCAACTATACAGAGAAATTCAAATGACGAAACTGCAGATTATTTCACAGATACAACTATTTTGAAAATAAGGCAAACGTCTAATTTGGGGCATCTCTTGCAGACACTAAAAACAAATGGCGGACTATTCTACGAACACCTCACACAGCAATGAGCTCCACAGACTTAAAACGCAGTACATAATAGAATTGAACTTCAATTTATTATCATACATCATGAAACTTAAAATAATCGCCTTCAAGGTTTACCAAGATTATTTACAATAAACCAAACGATTATATACATGCCACTTAGACCAAACAAAAAAATTAGGAGTCTACTACAATGTCCGACAGATAGTGTGAACTTCTTGTTGATCCAATCAACGAGCTCTAAACGTTTCAAAATTTATAAGACAAAAGCAGTCTAGGAATAAATATTTAGAATACTTAGTAAGCTCATACAAACTCAATAGTTACTTACTTGACATAATAATATTATGATAATTTAATATGCAAATACATTTAACCTATTCGCCAACAAAGTGAGTGCTAGTATTTCATTATGTAAAGTATATCGAGTAAGCAACACGACACAATGCCATTCTTCATATCCAAATTTAATCTCAAACCTATTATTGATGCAAACTTCCATTGTAGTTGTTAATTATTTCATATTTTCTTATTTCTTAATTTGCCAATTTCATATTTCACATACTTTATGTAACACCCCTTACCCGAGTTTAACGCCGGAACACGATACGAGGTGTTACCGTACTTAAACACATGCTTACAAATATTTCCATGCCATAAATTTTTGTCCAAATTAAAAATTTTTAAAAACCGAACATAAGGTCCCTAATACGAGCCCGCGAGGCCCAAAACACGCTTCGAAAAAGATTCGAGACTTAACTGAGTACTTTAGAAAACTTTGAAAAATTTCAAAGTAAACAGGGCACACGCCTGTGTGGAACAATGACATGCCCGTCTGTCGTCTTAACATAATTGTGCTGAATGCCCGTGTAGCTCACATGGCCTGGGCATATCTGGACACGCTCGTGTCCCTAACTCGTGTGGATTTATTTTTCGATTCGAACCTACAAGGGTTTTCGCACGGCCTAGCACATGCCCGTGTCCATGGCCCGTGTCCTTCACACGGCCATGACACGCCCGTGTCTCAGCTCGTGTATAAAAATCTTGACATTCTGTTTCTAACGTCATCAACCAATTAAGGGCACACGGCCAAGGCACACGCCCGTGTGTTAGGCCGTGTCCTCCACACGGTTGAGACACACGGCCGTGTCTCTACCCGTGTGTTTACTACCATACATATTGACTTGTAAAATTGAGGTGCAGGGGACCCACGGCCTTACTACACGCCCATGGGGCAAGCCGTGTGTCACATACAGTCTAGACACATGCTCGTGTGTCCGTCCGTGTGGACAAAAACAAGTCTATTTACCAAGCCTTTTTGCCACCCTTACTTACACCAACCTACACAACATCAACCAAACCAATCCAAGCATAACACATACAACCAAAACAACCACAACCATGAGAAATTTGCATCAAATGCATTTAACAATAATCAATATTAGCCAACAGTAATGACCTATACAAAATGAATATCACATCCATCATATGAGCCAACCCTTGTGGCTAAACTAACAAGACACTAAACAAAATATTTAAGTCCCTATACAAGCCAAAATCAAAATGTAACATCCTGATTTTTGGCCTAGTTGGGATAGTGGACTATTTTGAGGTCAGAGAAATTATTTTTTTATATTATTTTATGTGTCATAGCATGATTATAAAAGTACATGAAAATTTTGGTTAATTAATTTTAGCGATTGTGAGCTTAATTACAAAAAAAGAGTAAATCGCATAAGGGTCAAAAGTTTTGTTTTGCTAGCCAAATGTGTTAAATAGCTAGAGAACTATAATTGGGGGGTCTTTAAAGTGCAAATAAGCTTTTAAATTAGTGGTGGCCAGCCATAGGGGACAAGAATTGACAAAATAGTCAAAGTTGGTAATGGTTTGGTATTTGATGAAAAAAGCAAATACTAATAAAATAAAACAAGTGGTCATTTCTGTTCTCCATTTCCTTTCTCTGTCGAAATATTGAAGGAGAAACCTCCATGGAAGCTTGAAATTTTCAGCCACTTGCAACCCTTACTAGTAAGTCATTTTGATGGTCATTTTTGTTGATTTTTGTGTTTTTTGAGACCCTTATAGCATAAGCTAGCTAATGGGGGGATTATTTTGTAAAATGGTTAAAAGTTTACGGTTTTTTCATGTGAGTATTTATGTTGTTTGCTGAATTTTTATGGAAGAAAATGAGTTATGGTTGTGTAATAAACAACTTTTGTGAAAAGATTTTCATGAAAACACTTAAAATGGACCATTTTGTAAAGATGGCAAAATGAGTGATAAGTATGAGTAATAATGAGAATTGTGGGCTGCTCCTAGTATAAAAATAATTCAGCTAGGCTTGGGTAGTGAAGAAATTCGATAAACATCGATTTACGAGTCTTAGGGTAAAATCTTAAATTTGTGAAAGTCTAAGGGCAAAATGGTTATTTTGCCAAAGTATAAATTATGAAATGTATTGGTTAATATGATGATTAAAATAGTGGATTTTATCATTATAGATCAAGAAAATCGGAATTTGAGCTTAAATCGAAAAGCACGAGGTTATGGACTAAAATGAAATAATTGGCCGAAATTTTCATTCGAGGTAAGTTCGTGTGATAATAACAATGCAAGGTTATAATTGAATATTAAATGCTTCATTGTTATTATTATATAAATTGTATGATTGATTATACAGATATTCTTAATGAAGATTCGACAAGTAAATAAGCAAATAATGTGATGTTGTAGCATATTTTAATGCTTTGATAATATGTACATTTAAATGTTTTATTACTATCATGAAAGTATGAAATGTATGATGGAAGAATAAATGACATTATGAGCAAGTGCGACGACATTGAGTTAGACAAGAAACCCTGTTTGAACCTCAGAAATAGTATAGGATACAAAAGGTAAGTCATGAGAAATTGAGTGGTCTGAACTCATGAGTTGAGTCTGAGTTCATGAGATAAGTGATATATGTAATGTGGGTCTGGGTGCTGACTATGTGATCAGGCCTGTGAGTAACTCACCGAGCAAGCATATCATGTTAATGCTTTGAGGTTCGAGTGCTGATTTTGTGTACAGACCTGTGAGTAGCTCAAATGCGAGCATTACATAATATGTGGTAGCTTTAGCTACATACGTTATGCGCTATGAGTTGGTTCTAGCTGCCTATATGGCACTATGTGCAAGTTTCCGTGTATCCATTAGTGTTCCTAGTGTTCAACAGGTAATTCAAGAAAGGATTTGATGATGGTCCCAATGAGGTATGTCATTGGTGAGAACGAATTTGAGTTATGTTACGAATAAGTACAGGTATGTACAAAAACTCAATTGATGAAATCCATGAATGGTAAGTCTATGAGTATTATGAAATGATGTTGTGCTAATTTTGTGGACTAAGATATATGTTTATAAACGCATAGATTTCTAATTTAAAAGAAATGAAGGTGTGATGAATTTAGTCATCATCATTTTTGTACTAAAACTGTTTTGGATAATAGCTGTAGTTCAAATTTGAAAATTCACCAAAATTTGTGGAAATTGAATTTGAGGCTGAATAAAATATGAAATTAAATCTTATTGAGTCTAGTTTCACATAGAAGAAATGGTGTAAGAAAATGAATATTAGATTATGAGATATTTAAATTATTGTGAGATAGAGTCAGAATGATTTCGAAATCCCCTGTTATAATTTGAGAAAATTAGAAATTGTAAAAAATAGTTATTGGTTATAATTTATATTATTTATCCTAAATGAGTCTATTTTCAATAAAAATAGATGAGAACATCATCCGAGTCCCGTATTATGAGATAATTAATTTTTAGTGAAGAGGGGTCGGAACTATCAGACAACAAAAAAGGGGTCACTTTAAAGAATAAACTGTACTTATTGGCTAGACTAAAAATTATAAAAATTTTATGGTAAGAAGTTACGTGAGTTTAGTTTTAGGGAAAATTAGCAGATTTTAATTTGGAGTTCTTTAGCTCCCGATATAAATAAATTAGTAACTATGACTCAATAAAAACAGCATGACTAGAAAATAAGTAAAGGTGTAATTATAGTCGTATTACCTTGAGAAGCATGTTGGCGTATTGCTTATTATTTTCATATGGAGTTACTAAGTGTAAAGCTTACTCCCTCTTTTTTATTTCTTTAGTTTTGTCAGGTCGGCTCGGGGTTGGAGTTCGTCGGAGGCAGCATCACACTATCAAGCTATTACCGTTGGGGTATTGATAAACCTTAGGTGTATTTGAGTGAGTGGCATGTATAGGGACTTAGTTATTATGATGTGTATTCTTCTGATTTGGTTAAGATGTTGGCTTAAATTGATTTGTTGTGTTTAGCCATGAGATGTGGCTTATATGGGTGAGGGCTTGTAAGCCTATTTAACCAAGCTATGTAGTGATGCTTTGCGATGTGGTCATGTGATTATATTTGTTTGATATGAATGGTTAGTGTTACGGTATGTATGCTTGATGAATGTCTTATGACCAAACGAAGTGGCCATAATCAGAGAATAAAAGTGTGATATGGCAATAACTCAATAATACTGGAAAACGAAATTGGTGTGGAATGACTTAGGCAAGCATGTCGTTTGTGAATGTGAAATAATGTCAAGCATGGTATAAATGTATAAGTGATAATCAAAATGACATGTTCAATTGATTGTAAATTGGTATGTTTAGACTTGGTATAAAATGAGTAAGAAAACATATGTATGATGACATATGAATATTACAATTGAGTCTTAATGGAGGATGTTTAATTATCTACTTGATGCTACAATATATGTGTCTATAATGTATTTAAATATGTGAGGTATTAATGGTAACAGAAGGCTTGGAAAATAGCCTAAGTGTTGGCCATATAGGTAAAGACACTGTCATGTGTCTCAGCCGTGTGGAGGACACTGCCTAGTACACGGGCGTGTGGCCTATGTGACAGCCCTAATTTGACTCTAGTTGGAAAGTGGTTTCGGGACCACAAAATCGAGTCACAAAAATAATTAAATGTTATATTCTATGCTTATTATATGTGAAAGTGCATGTGTGAAAATTTCATGCTTTGATTTTGCCATTTGTATGTGAAATAATTAAATAGGACTTATGTGAGAAATTTTGAAAATATGATAGGTTAATTTGTAGTGGCCAAATATTTTATGGTTTAAAATAGGTGGACTTGCATGTCAAATTTCCCACTTTAATTTGAAGTGTCCGACCATAATGATGATGATAAACAATATATATGCATTTTAAATTAGCATTATAAAATTTAATGGCTTTATTATTATAAAATAAAGATAAATAAAATAACAAAATGAGGAAAAGGACAAAGCTTGTTCATCTTTGTTCTTCATAGCCGAAATTAGGAGAGGAAAAAGCTCAAGCAACATTCGATCATTTACTACATGACTCAAAGGTATTTTCCACGTATTTTCTTGATATTCTTGCGAAATTAGCATGGTTAAAGCATTGCTTAGTTAACCCATGTTTAAATTTTGAAAATTTAAGCATTGTGAGCATTCGGTCATGAATTGAATTGAAGGAAATGGTTGTTGTTTCATGTTCTTTTTATGAGTAATGGTAGATAGGTGAAGTTTGAGCTAGTTAAATGTTCATATAGGTGGTTTAGATGATCGGGAAAATCGGCTTGTGTGTATGTGTAGTTGCCGAATGTGAATTTAGATAACATTTGAGTAATGTTTGTGTTTTAAAATGATGGAATGGAGATTTAAGCTTGATAAAATTTTGTTGAGAATGAAAGAAAGAAATATGTGTATTCGGCTATGGATGATTGGATAATAAATTGGTGTGGATGCTTTGATGAGATATGCACAATTATAAGTTGAATTTAAAGCTTGTTAAATTTGTCCTTATCATTGCCGAATGAGTTTCATAGTTAAAGAAAATTGTTAAAGTACTTAGATAATTGATACTAAGTTAATGGTGTGTGTTTAAATTATTTAAAATATAACTTTGTATAAGTATTAAAGGTTGTAAATGAATCCGGCCTTGGGAGAAATTTTGGTATAAAATGCTTGAATGTTAATTAGGTTATTGCTTTAATGACCGAATGTGCCAAAGGCTAATGCATGGACTAGTTGATCAATATGTGTTAAAAGGGAAACGTAAATAAATACCTATTTGATGAGCTATATATATAGTCAGCTATATGGTAAAGATATGTATATGAAAATATGATAAGCCATATGAGTTTTGTGTTTGTGTATGTGAACTAAGTATACAATGAATATTTGGCTATGAAGGTTATAGGTTAAGTCATAGGAATTTTGGTAATGTACATATTCGGTCATTAGGGTTATATGTACTTTGGCTATGTGAGTTATGTGTTAAGGCAAGTTACTTATTTGATATATGTATTCGGTCATAAAGGTGTTTATGAGGAAATGTTAAATTAATTGTATTAAATTGCTTAATGTGATTAAAAATGCGTATGACCATTTTGTATTTGAGCTAAAAGTAGCTATATGACCTGTTAAATTTCTTGTCATATTCGGCCATAAGCTAGCATGATGGGACTTTAATAAGTTAAATTTTGTTTGAATTAGCTCAAGAGCATAGGGAACCAAGGTTGGACAGGGGAAAAGAGAAAGTAGTTGAATAGCCGATTCGAGACTGTTCGAAAATATTCGAGGTACGTTTTAAGTAGTTAAATATGAATAATATTCGATAATGACATGACAGATTATGAGAATTAAGTATTACTTGTCATATATGTATATAGCCGAATGACAATTGTAATGGAAGTAAAATGTGATATGCTTTTATGATCAAATGATAGTGTTAGATGAATATGAGTAAGATATTATGTGTAATCTATCAAATGATAAATGTAAGTGATGAAATGAAATAAAAGTGAATAAAAATGTAGGATGATATATTCGAATGATGCTTGTACCTAATTTGGTGTGATTGTGTTATATGAAACTTGTTGATTTGAATATCGTACAGTACTATTCGGGCCTTTGAGCCTAGCAGGCTATAGTGCCGGTGAGATACTATTCGGACCTTTGAGCCTAGCAGACTATAATGCCAGTGAGATACTATTCGGGCCTTCGAGCCTAGCAGGCTATAATGCCGGTGAGATACTATTCGGGCCTTCGAGCCTAGCAGGCTATAATACCGGTGAAATGATATCGGGCTTCGAGCCTAGCAGGCGAAATGCCGGTGAATGAATTCGGGTTTAAAACCTAGCAGGCTGAATGCCGATGATTTGATAAAAGTCTAAGACTAAGATACCTCGTGTTAGAACGACAAATGAATACATTCAATACGTTAAGTTGGCCAGGTACGTATTATGTACTTATATCTGAGTATGATTTGAATTGAATCATAAGTGTATAATGTGATACATATGTGAATAAATGTTATATCTATATCTACGATCATGATACATTCGGTCAAGGTGTGAAAGTATGCGAAAGTATTTGATTTATTTATGCTATATGAATTCAGATTAAGTGAAATAAGAATGCTAAATGTGCATTATGTGCTTGTGTATATTCGGCCAAATGACAATATATTTAGAAAATGGCCTCTTGAGAAATTGAATAATTGATGTATAATTGAGTTTATTTGTTTGCATTGCTTAAAACTTACTAAGCTTATGAAAGCTTACTCCGTTTGTTACGTTTCGCTGTTTTATAGATTGTTGACTTCAGTTACCTGCTCGGGGAGGGATCGTCAGCAACTCGTCACATTATCTATCATTTTGGTACTACTATGTTTTGGAGCTAGAATGACATGTATAGAATAGACTTAAGTGAATGATATTTTGAGATGTTGTTGTATATAAGCCATGCGAATATGGCAACTTTTGAATGTCGGTATAAGTTTGAATTTCGATCTTTGATTGTGTTTGACTATGCATATAATTGCTAATGAAATTATGTATATGTGAATGTACAAATGTAGTGTTTTGGATTGGTAACTTTTCATAACCCTCTCCGGTGACGAATACAGGTTATAGGGGTGTTACAGCCTAGCTATGTGGTTCAAATTATTTGCTGACGTTACAAACAGAGAGTTACACTGGCTGAGGACACGAACGTGTCCCAAGCCACATGGGCGTGTGGTCACACACGGCTCAACCCACACGGGCGTGTGACTCTCCAAAGCAAGAAAATTTGTTAAGTTGTCCAAAATTTATCGAAAGTTCCTGTTTAGTCACGAACCACCTCAATGTATGTTTTTGGTCTCGAAGGCCCGTATAAGGGATGATATGCATGTATTTGAAAAGTTTTCATTTGGACAAAATTTTGTGGCCCGGTTTTGCATGTTTGTGAATGTTTAAGTCTGGTACCGCCTCGAACCCTGTCCCAGCGTCGGATACAGGTAAGGGGTGTTACAAAAAATGTTAAACTAGCTATACCAAAGCTTCATGTGATAGTGTGATCGATGCCTCCGATGTCCCTTGATCGCCGTTACTAGCTTGGTAGCACTATAAGAAAATGGAAAGGAGAGGGAGTAAGCATAAAGCTTAGTAAGTTGCATATAAATAAGTAACAACATCAGCCATGCATATTATAAATCCATACAACATTCTTGAGTGAACATAGGTAAATATCACTACATGCTTATATATACCTCAAGTATAAACCAAAGATTTCATTATCGTCCTAAGATCATTTTCATAGTTAGAACTTACTCATGTCATTCTTACCATCAAGGCAACATAACTAGACTCTTATCTCATGAGTTTCGAATAAGCAATTGTACCACTCACAACATGATTATATCATTCCATATCATTTTCATAAGCTTTTAAAATAACCCGTGAAACCATTTGGAATACTAAAGGATATCTGACAAGCTTTACACAAGAGGGTGAATTACTGATGCCATGTTCCAAACATGGTCTTACACTAGCTCACATGTCGAGGCTAATGCCATGTCCCAGACATGGTCTTACACTAGCGCACATATCAATGCCGATGCCATGTCCCAGACATGGTCTTATACTGGCTCTCATAATGTGGCCGATGCTATGTCCTAGACATTGTCTTACACTAGTGCACATATCAATGCCGATCCATGTCCCAGACATGGCCTTACACTGGCTCTCATAATATTGTCGATGCCATGTTCCAAACATGGTCTTACACTGGCTCTAATATCGTGGCTGATGCGATGTCCCAGACATGGTCTTACACTAGCACACATATCAATGTCGATGCCATGTCCCAAACATGGTCTTACACTGGCTCTCACAACATCGTCGATGCCATGTTCCAAACATGGTCTTACACTGGCTCTCATATTGTGACCGATGCCTTGTCCCAGACATGGTCTTACACTAGCGCACATATCACCTAAATGTCATGGCATGGATATCCAATCATTTCCTAGGTTCAACAGGGAATTTACGGCATTAATTTCATCATGCCTTATTCATAATCATATTCAACCATATTATGCAAAATAAAACATTCAACACATAATAATGATAAATTTACCTTACTTACGTACAACTTACCTCGGTATACAAAAAGTAGGCGACTAGTTGGATTTAGTCTACTTGCTTGGCCTTTCCCCAGTCTAGGTCCGAATTTCGTATTTCTTGATCTAAAATGATGAAAATTCACTAATTTAACCATTGTATTAATCAATGCATTTCATAATTCATATTTTAGCAAAATGACTATTTGTCCTTAGACTTTCACAAAATTACTATTTTACCTTTAGGCTCGTAAATCGATTTTTATCGAATTTTCTCACTAACCAAGCCTAGCCGAATTCTTTTTACACTAGAAGCAGCCCACAATTCCCATTATTTCACACATTTACCACATAATTTATAACTTATGCAAAATGCTCCTTAGATTGGGTTTTCATGAAAACTACTTCACAAAAGTTGTTTGTTTTGCAACTAAGATTCATTTTCTTCCATAAAAATTCAGCAAAAGACATGAAAAATCTCATGGAAAAAACCCTAGACTTTCAACCATTTTGCAAAATAGTCCCTCCATTAGCTAAATTAAGCTATAAAAGTCTCAAAGTACAAAAATCAACAAAAATAACCTTCAAAATGACTTACATGTAAGGGTTTATTGTGCTAAAAATTTTCAAGCTCCCATGGGGTTTTTTTTTCACTTCAATTTTTGGTGGAAAAGATGGAGAAGAAAGATGACCCCTTTTGATTTTTTTTTTCAATTAGCTAATGTCATCAAATACCAACCCTACTAAATTTTTGACTTTTTGACTCCTCTTGTCTCTATGGCCTACCACCCTATTGAAATGGGTCTATTTACCCTTTAAAGACCCCTAATTATGATTCTCTCCATTTTCTAGAAAAACAAAACTTTTGCGCTTTATGCGATTTAGTCCTTTTTTTGCAATTAAGCATGCAATCGCTAAAATTATTTCACCAAAATTTTCATGCACTCATATAAACATGCTATAACATATAAAATTATATTAAAAATACTTTCTCTGACCTCAGGTTAGTGGTTCTAAAACCACTGTTTCGACTAGGCCCAAAATCGGGCTGTTACACTTTATATTACCTCATGAACATTGTAAAAGAACTTAAAACACATGGTACACTTCACATCAGAGGCTCATTCAAGCTATATATATAGGTGCCATGTTATTTGTCTAGGCTAAACCTTTATCGAAACAATGAAAGCCTAGCCAATATTATATATACATGTAAAGTTACTAGTTCAGACTAAATTTGTGTCACATGTATCTTCGACTTCGCAAGAAATGCTGGATCTCGGAATCATAAGGAAATAACATGTAATCATGCGTATTAGTCTTTTACTAAGTTTACTGGGACACTGCATTCTGTAATTTCGTTCACATTCCTTCATACATAATTCGATATTTCTTCTATATATATATATTTCAACCAATCTCAAATCTATCTTTGAAAACACTGAGGCTCCCTTTAGTTGATCAAACAAATCATCAATGCGTGGTAACGGATATTTATTCTTTATAGTCACTTTATTCAGTTGACGATAGTCGATGCACAACCTCATGGTTTCGTCCTTCTTTTTCACAAACAATACTGGTGCACCCCAAGGTGAGAAACTTGGTCGAGCGAAACCTCTATCCGTCAACTCTTGCAACTGAGCTTTCAATTCCTTTAATTCCGTTGGTGCCATACGATACGGAGCTATCGAAATCGGTGTAGTCCCAGGTATAAGCTCAATACCAAACTCTACCTCCCGAACAGGTGGTAAACCCGGTAATTCTTCGGGAAAAACATCCAGATATTCACAAACCACCGGCACAGATTCAGGCTTCTTTTCTAACTCTTTGTCATCAAGTACATACGCAAGGTATGCTTCACACCCCTTTCTTACATATTTCTGAGCCAACATCGATGATATTACAGCTGGCAACCCATTCAAGTCAGTAGACTCAACTCGGATTATCTCGTTATTTACACACCTCAAATCAATGGTTTTTCTTTTGCAATTTACAATTGCATCATGTACGGTTAACCAATCCATACCGAGGATAACATCAAATTCATCAAACGGTAAAAGCATCAAATCGGCCGGAAAACAGGAACCTCGGATTACTAGGGGACATTTCTTACACACTTTATCAATAAGCACACAATGACCCAAGGGATTCGACACTCTAATAACGAACTCCGTAGACTCAACAGGTAAAGTCTTACTGGATACTAAAGTCTCACATATATAAGAATGAGTAGAACCAGGGTCAATCAATGCAATCACATTGGTATCAAAGAGAGTGAATGTACCGGTAATAACATCAGGCGAAGAAGCATCCTCGCGTGCGCGTATAGCATAAGCTCTGGCAGGAGCACGAGCCTCAGATCTGGTTGTAGCGTCTCTAGATCCTCTCTGACCGCCACTAGGATTTCCCGCATTCTTAGATGGTCTACCTCGAGCAGTAGTAGCACCCGGTTTCCCACTCTGATTTACATTCTGCTCAGACAGTCTCGGGCAATCCTTGATAAAGTGGTCAGCTGATCCGCACTTATAACAGGAGTGGTCATGGAATCTACAACTTCCTGAATGCCATTTACCACAATACTGGCACTCTGTTCTATCTCGACAATCATTTCCAACACTGGCGACCGACATGACCCGTGTACTCACAGGGGGTCGATCGCGATCTCGTCTAAAAAAACCCGAAGTGTCTCTAGACCGGCCTAAGTCATCTCTAAATTTCTTCGATGACTGTTGAAAGGGCTTTCTCGAAGATCTCTTACGAAACTCCTTTGCTCCCATACCAGCTTTTCTTTTCTCCTTACTGAGCTCTTCGGCTTTGCAAGCTCGTTCGACAAGTACCACAAATTCTCGGATTTCTAAAATGCCAACATACAGCTTTATATCATCGTTCAGTCCATCCTCGAAACGTTTACACATCACAGCTTCTGAAGAAATGCATTCTCGCGCGTACTGGCTAAGCCTTACAAACTTTCATTCGTAATCAGTAACCGACATGGAACGTTGTTTAAGTTCAAGAAATTCCTTCTGTTTTTGATCAATGAATCTCTGACTGATATACTTTTTTCGAAACTCGGTTTGGAAAAACTCCCAAGTTACTTGCTCTCTAGGCACAATAGAAATCAACGTATTCCACCAATAGTAGGCAGAATCACGTAGCAAGGAGATAGTACACTTTAGGCATTCATCGGGTGTGCAAGATAGTACACTTTAGGCATTCATCGGGTGTGCAAGATAGTTCATCGAGTACCCGAATAGTGTTGTCCAACCAAAATTCAGCTTGTTCGGCATCATCGCTGTCCGTAGCTTTAAATTCCGTAGCCCCGTGTTTTCGGATTCTGTCAACCGAGGGCTTATTTGACCTTATTTGGTCAGTTACCGGAGGTATTGTAGGTGCGGGGGTTGTATTAGTCGGGAATGGAGGTTGTGGAACAGCCGTATTAGTTCGAATGTACTGATTGAACCAGTCATTCATTACGCTATAAAAAGCTTGTCTAGCTTCATCATTCTGATTACTAGCAATAGGTTGAGAGTCCACCGGTGCTGTCCCTTGCGCGGGAGCAGGCGCTACACTCTCAACATCATCAGCTACCGCTCGGTGGGGATCGGGATCCATTACTATAAGTAAACACATTTTTAACTGTCAGAAATCACCACACTATCAATAAACACATAATGGCATGTATAGCTAGACCCAAACATATTACGGTAGTCCTAGAATCGACTAAACCGTAGCTCTGATACCAACAAAATTGTAACACCCCGTACCCGAGACCGTTGTCGGAGTCGAACACGAGGTGTTAACAGACTTATTTCATTGATTTACATAGTTCATTTTAAAATTTCCAGCCAAGCTGGTTAACTGCATCACAGTCACTTTAAAAGTCATATCTCGAGTTCCAAAACTCGAAAACTGATTCCGTAAATTTTCCCTAAAACTAGACTCATATATCCATCTACAATTATTTTTCTAGAATTTTTGGTCGGGAAAATTTGTACAGTTTATTAGTTAAAGTCTCCCCTGTTACAGGGTTCGACTACTCTGACCTTTATGCATTACGACTTAGATATCTCCCTGTACAGGGCTTCAATACTTATGCCGTCTGTTTCTAATGAAACTAGGCTCAAAAAGAAATCTGTACATATATAGCATGACTTCTAATTATTTCTGGTTAAGTTATGGTAAATTTTCAAAGTCAGAACAGGGGATCCAGTATCCGTTCTGGCCCTGTTTCACGAAAACTTAACCATCTCAAAAAAAATACGGCTCATATGGTCGTTTCGCTTCTTCCATATGAAAAAAGACTCATCAAGGTTCGATTACATAATTTATTCAGTATTTAATTACATTCCTACTATTTTTAGTGAATTTTCAAACTCACATCACTACTGCTGTCAGCATCTATTTCAAGGTAAATTTCACCTATTTCATAGTTTCCATGATTCAACTAGCCATTGACATACATAGCACCAAATATGATCGTGATTAACCATTCCAATGGCTAGTCATTGCCAAGAATTTCCACACCTCTCAATAACCATATATATACAAAATGATTTTAATACTATCCTCAAAATATTTAAGCCATTTTCGCATGGCTATCCGAATATATACACATTACCAAAGGTACTTGACTAACAACAAAGGGCGGTCCTATACATGCCATTATCAAGGTTCAACCAAAAGAGTACCAAAAGGGCTTTGATAGTGTGGGCGACTTCGACCTTGACACTCCCGAGTCCGATAGCTGACGAACCAAAATCTATAAAACAGAGAATCAAAGAAACGGAATAAGCATTTAATGCTTAGTAAGTTTGAGTAATGAAATCATGCACAACTGAAGTATAGCATTCATATGACTAAACGAATAATTTCATATACACATATTCTCAAAATCACACCTACTTCACATTTCCAACCCTTATATTCATACATAAGGAATCAACTTGGCTAAAGGCCGGAAGCTTGTTAATCGATTGAGCGAATACTATTTTAAAAGGAATCAACTATTCCAATGCATATACGAAACATACCTCATCGTTCGGATTTTACGAGCGTATTAATTGAAATTATTACCGCAAGATCGCTCACTTCCAAACCCAAGTACCTTCGGGATTTAGCCGGATATAGCAACTCGCACAAATGCCTTCGGGTCTTAGCCCGGATATAGTCACTAGCACAAATGCCTTCGGGACTTAGCCCGGATATAGTCACTAGCACAAATGCCTTCGGGACTTAGCCCGGATATAGTCACTAGCACAAATGCCTTCGAGACTTAGCCCGGATATAGTCACTAGCACAAATGCCTTCGGGACTTAGCCCGGATATCATTCGAATAATCATGCACATATATCAATAAATCATGACACATCCATATTTCATTTTCATTACTAAAGCTCAAACACAAGATACTTATCAAACCTTACCAATTTCGGCTCAATAGCCACATACAAGGAACATGATTTTGATTGGCTTTATAACATGATCTCTATACACATTCGGCTACCCGTCATAGGTATAAACTAATCACCTTAAAATATCATTCAAGTAGAATCATTATATCTCCATTTATTCATTATGCTTATATGTCATGACTTAATCAAATCATAAACTAAGTTTCATTACTCGAAGACTTACCTCGGATGTTGTGAACGACCTCAACAGCTATTCAATTACTTTTTCCTTTCCTTTATCGGATTTAGTTCCCCTTTGCTCTTGAGCTTAATTTAACAAATAAATTGATTTAATCATTTCGAACATCAAAGAGAAATTCAAGGTACTTAGCCCATATATATATTAGGCATTAGAGTCATATATATATGAAATCATGAATCAAATTCAACATATTAGCCAGTGTTCTCCTTTAGCCGATTATCTAAGTCAAGATAAAGCCATCAATATGCTTACCTATAGCCGAACGTACAACATCAATCTATGTATTCATTCATGTGGCCGAATATGCATATTCCAATATGATATCATTTCCATTTCATCTAACACTTAACATTTACCACATATCAATTAACCAACCTTTTTTTTATAATTACAAGACTCTTCATCTATTCATGCTCTCATATTCGGTCATCCATGCCTATACTAACCATATAACCAAAAATTCTAAGTTTAAACACAATACAACATTTTAGCACCATGGCCGAACACTTCATGAAGTTGCTAAGACCTACCCTTTTCAAATTCTCACACATACTCACCTCCAATCCTTTTTATTAAGCACTCAAACTCAATCATTTTCATACCTCATCATTTCAATCACTCACATGGCATGTGTTCAACTCATTAGACAAATCTATGTTTGGCCATTGTACCCATGAGCATTAAAATTTATAATTTGACTAACTTAAACCCTTTTCTTCAACAATTCTTCCTAAAACATAAAGGCTATAACCCAATCTCATCCTTTAATAACTAAAACTGAATGCTCAAACCATCACCAAGATTTCAAAATTTTGACATGGGTTATGTAAGAAATTAGCTAATCAACTAGAAACAAGCTTAAAATTTTAAAAAAATCTAACACAACTTACTAACCTCCCTTAAGCTTAAAGTGACCGAAACCTTCTCTTCTTTCTTTCTTCAATTCGACCAAGAAGAATCAAAAAGGATGAAGCTTTCTTTTTTTTCTTCTAGTTACGGCAAAATGGGGGAGCAAGGATGAAACAACTTTGGTTTCTCCTCCCACTCCCCTCATATTTTATTGTTCTTAACACAACATGTTATCACAAAATGTTTATAATATGTTTTACCCATCACATTTTGTCTATCCTCATTGTCATGGCCGGCCGCTACTAGCAAAGTGGGGAAATTGACATGCAAGTCCACCCTTTTGATTACATGCACTAATAGATCCTTATAGATTAACCTATCACATTTCAAAAGTGTCACAAATAAGTCCTATTAACTAAATTCACATGCAATTAACTAAATCGAAGCTTAAAACTTTCACACACTCATATTCACATATTTTAGACAATAAATATTATACTCAAATACTTCGGTGACTCGGTTTAGCAGTCCCGAAACCACTTTCCGACCAGGGCAAATTTAGGGCTGTCACATATTAAACTAAGGGTTTCTTCGTATTTATGTGAAGTAATAAGGACGGGTCAGGTTTGAAATAGTTTAATCACATAAACCTAAAAACTATACAAGATAATAGAGTTCGTTAAAATTATTATGAACCTTCAATTTAGTTGGGTTAGGATCTAAATTAAGTATTCACTTTTCAATTATTGCGTCCATTAGCCCTCGTCTGGTTCGAAACGCTCAGGTAATTCTAATGCATCCAATAACGTATAAATGAAATACATACTTGAATTTAATTGAAAACATAATCAACAGAGGCACAAACACTTTGAACATGAATCAAACAAATCTCATTAAATTAATGCAATTAACCTAGCTAAACATATTTAAGCTACCATTGTTGATTTCAAGATCACAAAACACATTGCAAACATAATTGATTTAAAACAACAAGTAAGGGAAGAATAAAGTCTATTTCAAGTCGGTAGTCTTGCGAACTCTTATTAAAGGTGTTTTCCTCTGCTCCTCCTATTGCACCTTTGCTAATGAGATGATCTTTTCACGACTTTTTCTCCGCTCCTTCTCAAGGTGGCTAGCCAAGAGATGATCTCTTCATGACTTTTGTTGGGTAAAAACTAAGGGAAAATGGAATGATAAGAGTGGTGGATGAATAGAGCAAGAGAAGGAATGAAGAATGTTGTGAAAATGAGGGATGAAGGGATGAGTACGGGGTGATTGAAAAGGTGAGATAGGTCTGGTATTTATACTTGAAGTAGGTGGGAGAGTTTACTAAAAATAGAAGCAACAATACATTGGATTTCTCCCTCTTATGGTCGGCCATGATATGTGGAAGAGAAAGTGGTTTGATTGCTTGATTCAAGCATGAAATCATGCTTGAATCATGAAAGGGGTGGACGATTTCTCAAGAAAATCTTGTGTACCGATATCCAATGTTCTTCAAAGTGTGAGGACCTTTAAATAATTGTCCCAAAATTGGTTTCTTGGCTACCCAATTGTGGTTGTCGAATTGGGCCTCTCTTCTCTTGAACTGGACGATTAATGACTCAACTAGTGTAGACTTAACCAACATGTATCATCTTTTTTTATTGGGTCAAGGTGGCATCTTGATGAAGAATGCTCATGGAATATTACAATGACCTTAAGTAAAACTGAAAACTAAATAAAATCCCAAAGTAATAATTTATGTTTCCCTAATCTCTTTATAATTCTGGATACAATGACCCTTTATATAGGCTAAATTTGGAATACTAAAGTGCCTGTAAAGCCGTTTAATTTTTTAGAGTTTGATTAGAAAAAGGAACATTGCTTTGACTTAAAACTACGACTGGTTTAAGTCAAGAGATCATTACGTCATCGCTACGTCAAGGGACTCCACGTCGTGATGTCATCCTACTTTATCCCCCAATTGTGAAAAAAGACTAAATCACATAAAGTGCAAAAGTCCAATTTTGATAGCTGAGGGTGTCAAATAGCTAGAGAACCAAAATTGGGGGATCTTTAAAGGGCAAATAGACCCTAGAATAGTGCTTGGCCAGCCATGAGACAAGAAAGTCAAAATTAGGTGAGGTTTTGGTGGCCTATTTTGACTAGTAATAATATTAAAATAAAACAAAAAGGCATCATCTTTTTATTTCTTCTTCTTCTCCGATTTACAACATTAAAAAGAGGGTTTTGAGAGTTCAAAATATCAGCCATTAATATCTCTTGCAAATCAAGAATTACAAAATCTGGGCCTAGACCGGGGAAAAGCAAAACAAATGGACTAAGCTGAATTGTCATCTACATTTTGTAATCCTAGGTAAGTTGTATGTAAATAATACAACTACATTGTTATTATATGTGTTTGAATTGATATAGCATAAATTACTTGTTTGTGGAAATGAATATATATGATGAATATTGAGATAGTAGAACTCCCGTTTGAACTTTAGGAAAAAAATTAGAAATTCATGCCATGACATTCGAGTTATTTGTGCGCTAGTGTAAGGCATGTCTGGGACATGGCATCGGCATTGAGACGAGAGCTAGTGTAAGACATGTCTGGGACATGCATTGGCCTCGAGATGTAAGCCAGTGTAAGACATGTCTGGGACATGTATCGGACTCGAGATGTAAGCCAGTGTAAGACATGTCTGGGACATGGCATTGGCGAGGATATGTGAGAGCTAGTGTAAGACCGTGTCTGGGACATGGCGTCGGCCTCGAATTCAATAGTCAGTGTAAGACCATGTCTGGGACATGGCATCGGCATTATACCCTATGTTTGAGGCTTAATGGATATCTGAAAGCATTCCAAATGGTTCAACGGTGAGAGTTAGAGTTGAAGTTAAACGAGAAAGGTATAACCATGTTGTGAGTGGTATAGGTAGCTATTTGAAATGTATGAGATGTGAGCTCAAAATATGCCTCCAGTACGTTGAGGCAAAGCCTCCAGTATGTGGTCAAGCCACTTTCAGTACTTCCTCCATCAATAACCCAGTCCCATGCATCAGATAATAATAACATGGCATACAGTAAATAGTAACAGTCAAACATGCATTCAGGTCAACCTTAACACTAGGGGTATATCAGTAATTTTACTCCTAGGGGTAAATCTATAAATTTTCCACCTATAAAGGTATTTCAGTAATTTTATCAGTTTTAAGGGTTCTCACGAATGTTACTGTCCTTACTAGCCCATTCGACATCGCAATAATTTATTTGTCTTAATTTCACAATTTTAGCCATTAGGCCCTAAAACCCTTAATGGCCTTACAATGTCCACTAGCAATTTAAGCCTATTTAATTCAAGTTTTATGACCAGTTTACCGGTTTAAGCAGTTTCGATTCCATAGTCTAACAAAACATACTTATTGCCTATTTTTTATTATCTTCTTTTTTTCTCGTATGGGCCCGTAAGCCCATTAGGCCCAGTTTTAGCTTATCGAGGCCCAATTACCAAAGTGCACGAAATTTCACACACGGCTAACTTACCACTTTGTGATTTCAGATCTAATGATTTCTAAACGTCTTGTTAGCACTCGCACACTCACAAGCCCACGAAATGCCAGAATTTCGGCATTTCGGCTTTTGCCGAATTGAACTATGAGAGGGTGTTCGATACACACCTGTTTCGCGATGACTGCTACTGAGATCCCTTACGATGTTCTACAATTGATTACCACAATTCTTAGATTGCAACCCACAACAACCAATCCCAATATTCACCTACCCATATTCGAACCATGCCCCTAAAGCCTTTAGAATCTTACCTTTTTGCCGAAAATTGATGACTAGGTCCAAGTCTAGTTGCTCCAAAGATCCAAGCCTTCGATCAAACCTCTAGAAGACACTAATCACCAAAAGAAATCGTCGGTTAAAGACCCTTAAAGCCCTATGCCCAAATTGATAGCCTCCCTAGATTTTAGGGACTTCGGCTTTTCTAAATTGTTAAATAAGACTAGATTTGAGGTGATAAGCACTTACCACTTATTCCTCTTTGATTTCTATGCAGATCTGATGCAGATCAATCCTCTAAATGATAGGAGAACTCGAATCCAAGAGATCTGAAGTTTCGGCTATAAGTCCCTAAATCTATGGTATTTCGGCTTTTCAAGTGACGAAGAAGATGACGATTTGAGGCTATAACTTTGAAGTAATGTTGCCGACAGATACTAAGGGTTTAGAGAAGATGAAAGTTGATCAAAAAGAACAAAAATAACTAAAGGATTTTGGCTTGGAGAAATCGGCACAAGAAGTGAGTTTTCTGGATTTCGACTTTTATGGCAATCGGCTATGGAGGTTTTGTGGAGGATGGGATCGACAGAGGAGGTGAGTAAGGTGATCAGAAGGTTTCGGCTAGAAGAAAAAGCAAAAAGGAAGAAAGAAAATGGAGGAAAAACAGAGGAAGAAGAAATCGGCACCAAAGAGAAGGAATTTACGTTTTCAGCTTTTGTGAGAACTCAAAAAGGATGAATGACACTGAAAGCTTTCAGGTGGCTAACCCTAATCCTCCAAGATAGAAAAAAAGAAAAGAACCTAACCCTAATATCAACTAAAACAATCGGTCCAACCTCCCTAAGGCCCTTGCCGAAATTCACTTAAGTGATCACATGCCCGGCACATGCCTAAAAAAAATAACAATATGCCTACCGTGCAACTTGAACCCTGGACCTTTAATTCCTTCCCAGACACCTTTTTTTTTTAGGAACTTAGTGGTGCCACCTTTCCACTTTACCAAGGCCTTATTTGTGTCCTATTTTACCACCTCAACTTTAAAAGCCCATATCACCAGAACCCTCTCTCCCAAAATTAAAATTCAGGAATTGCCTCGAATTAAATTTACTCTTGGGCTTTTTTTTCCCACATCATAAACCCTTCGTAATTTATTTAATTACTAAACTAACATACGAAATAATAATAACATCCAAATTATTCGGGCCATTTTCCACCCGAACCCAGACTCAAGGCCCAATACTTCCAGGCCCAAAAATCGGGGCGTTACAATTTCAACATATCCTCGAGTATTTGAATGATTCGTTCGGACTGACCATCCGTCTGGGGGTGGAAAGCATTGCTAAATTGTAATTTAGTACCTAGTGCATCTTGTAGTTTCATCCAAAACTGCAATGTAAACCTCAGATCTCTATCCGAAACAATAGAAATAGGTACCCCGTGTAATCGTACAATCTGAGAAATGTATAATTCAGCTAGCTTATCGAGCGAGTAATTTGTACGGACCGAAATAAAGTGAGCCAACTTCGTCAATCTATCAACAATAACCCAGATTGCATCTTTCTTTCTCGGTGTTAATGGTAAACCAGATACGAAATCCATCGAGACTCGATCCCATTTCCATTCAAGTATCATAATCGACTGAAGTAATCCCGATGGTACCTGATGCTCAGCTTTTACTTGCTGACATATCAAACATTTCAACACAAAGTCTGAAATATCTCTTTTCATACCGTGCCACCAGTAGTACTTTTTCAGATCATTATACATCTTCGTGCTACCCGGATGAATAGACAATCTACTATTATGAGCTTCATTACAAATCATCTGAATCAACTCAGGATCCTTTGGTACACATATTCGATTTCTGAACCACAGGCATCCCTCAGCATCAACCTGAAATTCTGAGTCAACATTCGAATCACAATGATTCCTTTTCGCTATCAAGTTATCATCAACCTTTTGAGCTTCGCAAATCTGCTGAACAAATAACGGTCTTGCTTTTAATTCTGCTATAATTGCACCGATGTCAGTCAGAGCCATATCTGCATTCATTGCACGCAGAACAAATAGTAATTTTCGGCTTAGGGCATCAACAACCACATTAGCCTTTCCCGGGTGATAATCAATCACAAGCTCGTAATCTTTAAGCAACTCTAACCATCGTCGCTATCTCAAATTTAAATATTTTTGAGTCATCAAATATTTGAGACTTTTATGATCAGAATAAACATGACATATTTCACCGAACAAATAATGACGCCATATCTTCAAAGCAAAACTATAGCGGCCAATTCGAGATCGTGTGTCGGATAGTTCTTTTCGTGTGGCTTTAACTGTCTTGAGGCATAAGCTACAACTTTGCCTTCCTGCATTAGAACACAACCCAAACCATTCAAGGATGCATCACTAAAGATAACGAACTCTTTACCCGATTCCGGTTGAACAAGCACTGGAGCTTCAGTCAACAAAGTTTTCAATTGGTCGAAGCTTTTCTGACACCTTTTTGTCCACTCAAATCTAATATCTTTTTGAAGTAGCTTTGTCATCGGAGTTGCAATCATCGAGAAACCTTTTACAAATCGCCTGAGTAACCAACAAGTCCTAGAAAACTCCAAACTTCTAAAACATTTCTCGGGGGTTTCCAATCAAGTATAGCTGAAATCTTACTCGGATCAACCCATATTCCCTATGCCGAAACCACATGCCCCAAAAATCTAACCTTGTGTAACCAGAACTCACATTTACTGAACTTTGCATACAACTGTTTATCTCGCAAAGTCTATAATACCAATTTCAAGTGCTCGGCATGCTCAATTTCATCACGAGAGTAGATCAATATATCATCAATAAACACAACCACAAACCGATCTAAGTACTATCTAAAAATCCAGTTAATCAAATCCATGAAAATAGCAGGTGCGTTAGTAAGTCCGAACAGTATCACCAAAAACTCATAATATCTGTATCTCGTTCGGAAAGCAGTCTTAGGCACATCAGAATCTCTAACTCGCAACTGATAGTAACCAGATCTCAAATATATTTTTGAAAACACTGAAGCTCCCTTTAATTGATCGAACAAATCATCAAAGCGTGGCAATGGATATTTATTCTTTATGGTCACTTTATTGAGTTGTCGATAGTCAATGCACATTCTCATAGTTCCATCCTTCTTTTTCACAAATAAAACTGGTGCACCACAGGGAGAGAAACTCGATCGTGCAAAACCTCTATCTGTCAGCTCCTGTAACTAGGCTTTCAATTCTTTTAATTTAGTAGGTGCCATTTGGTACGGAGCAACCGAAATTGGAGTCGTCCCCGGTACTAACTCAATACCAAACTCTACCTCTCGAATAGGCGGCAATCCCGGTAATTCTTTAGGGAACACATCCAGATACTTGCACACCACTGGTACAGATTCAATGTTCTTTTCAGTTACTTTATTACCAAGCACATAGGCAAGGTAAGCTTCGCAACCCTTTCTCACATACTTCCAAGCCCATACAGAAGATATCACTGCTGGTAAACCATTCAGATCAGTAGACTCAATTCGGATTATCTCATCATTCTGGCACTACAAATCAATAGTCTTTCTTTTACAATTCACTATTGCATCATGTACTATTAACCAATCCATTCCTAGAATTATATCAAACTCATCAAACGGCAATAGCATTAAATCAGCCGGGAAACATGAATCTCGTATCATCAGGGGACAGTTCTTACACACTTTATCAACTAACACACATCGACCCAGGAGGTTTAATACCCGAATCACAAACTCAGTAGACTCAACAGGCAAAGTTTTACTAGAAACTAATGTTTCATACAAATAAGAATGAGTTGAACCGGGATCAATTAAAGCAATTACACTAATATTATAGAGAGTGAATATACCGGTAATAACATCAGGGGATGAGGCCTCCTCTCGAGCGCGAATGGCATATGCTCGGGCAGGTGCACGACTCTCAGATCGAACTGCTATGTCCGAAGCCCCCCTCTGAGTACCACTCCTACCTCCCGTGTTCCTGGGTAGTCTACCCCTAGCTACAGCGCCACTTGGTCTCACACTCTGAACATTATCATTCTCAACTGGCTCCGGGCAATCCCAAATGAAATGATCTCGTGAACCACATATATAACAAACTCTATAGTTGTATTTGCCCCAACATTCACCCACATGCTGTCTTCCACATTGCTGACACTCGGGTTTATTCGGTCGAGTATTACCAACACTGGCAGTCGAAGTGGCTTGTGAACTCACTGGTTGTCGATCTCGTATAGAAAGTCCGGCAGTAGTCTTAGATCGGTTGCTATCATCTCAGAACTTCTTTGATGCCGACTGAAAAGTCTTACTCGTTGATCTCTTACAGAAATCTCTAGCTTCGAACTCAGCTTTTCTTTTCTCTTTTCCAAGCTCTTCAGCTTTACAAGCTTGTTTGACAAGTACTACGAACTCTTTGATTTCAAGTATGCCAACAAGCAATTTTATGTCTTCATTCAGCCCTTCTTCAAATCTTTTACACATAGCAGCTTTAGTCGAAACGCACTCTCGGGCATATCAACTGAGTCTCACAAATTTTCGTTCGTATTCAGTAATAGTCATGCGACCCTGTTTAAGCTCAAGAAACTTTTTACATTTTTGATCTATAAATCTCTGACTGATATGTTTTTTTACGAAATTCAGCCTGAAAGAATTCCCAGGTGACCCGCTCTTTCGGCACAACCGAAACCAAAGTATTCCACCAATGATAGGCAGAATTACGTAACAAAGACATGGCACATTTTAGACATTCATCAGAAGTACATGATAGTTCTTCAAATACTCGGATAGTGTTTTTGAGCCAAAATTTAGCCTTCTCAGCATCGTCATCATCTATGGCCCTAAATTCTTGGGACCCGTATTTTTGAATTTTATCAACAGGGGGCTTATTCAATCTCACAGGATCAATAGTCAGAGATACCACAGGCATCGGAGGTGGGTTATTCGAGTTCAGGGGTTGTTGAATAGCCGGATTTGTCTGAATATATTGAGTAAACCACTCGTTCATCACATTATATAATGCTTGTTTAGCCCCATCATCATGGTTACTTGCATTCGGCTGAGATTCAATTAGCGTTGTCCCTTGCGTGGGAGCAGGTGCTACACTCTCGACATCATCCGCTACGGCTCGATCGGGATCAGGATCCATTTACTATACGAAAAACACATTTCAAGTGTCAGGAGTCATCACACTATCGCAATATAATTTATTGCATGTATAGCTAGACTTAAACACGCTACATTAGTCTGAGAATCGGCTAAACCATAGCTCTGATACCAATTAAATGTAACACCCCCTAACCCGATTCCATCGCCAGAGAGGTTATGAGGTATTACCTAACGATCACAACAACCTTTGAACATTCATATAGTAAAATTTAACTGTATAATAATATGCTGCCAAGCCAAATTTAAATATAAACTTAACAACTCATTTGCTTATACTTATTAAAAAAGTCAATTGACCATTTTACGAATTAATTTAAAAATAATTAATAGGTTAAACCGAATGCCATCAATGCTTGATATTTACTCGACAAAATAAGGTATATATAAGTACTTAACAAAAAAAATTTATGCGCATGAAGTAACATTATAACAAGACCAAATGTGCATCATTTGTCATCAATGTTTAAGTAAAATAACCATGTCCATTTCAATAATTTTGAACATCTATATAAAACCATATATATATTCAATATGCATACCAAAATCATATAGGTAATAAACCGAATATAAATACCAATCTTTAAGCTTAAAACATTTTCATGCTTGCCGTTAACACCGAATATCAATATCCAACCCATAATTGATCAAATTATAAGTAAAATTTTCTATTATAAACCAAAAACATATAAAACAACTCACTTACCACAACATATACATACCATAATTAATCCTACTAAACTAATATTATAACTCATATTGATCATTACTATAAACAAATACACATAATTTAGACATCACAAATAAAGGCAAACTCAAACCACAACAAAACATAACCAAACTTTAACATGTAAATTAAGTCATTTTTGCATGACTTAACCAATATACTTTTATGAAATTTAAACATCTCCAAAAGAGTTATTATCTTATACATGCCATAATTACCGAACCAACTTTTAAAAGTAACAAAATATTGAAGATAGTGTGGATGACTTTACTAACGATCCCCGAACGCGTAACGATCACCAAAATCTATAAAATAGAGACAAGAAAAACACATCCAAAGTAAGCTACCATAACTTAGTAAGTTATAAGCTTCAACAACTCTAAATTAAATTTAATAGGCTAGTATTATCTAACTAGGTCATGTTACTTGATCATTTAATCAATATCTTACCACATTCAAAGCAATTTATTAATCATATGCCCAAATTCAACTAAGTCCAATATGCATCTGCCCAACCACAATATACTACATTACTCACAAACACACAAAAAAAAACGAATGCATTTAACATTCATCATCGAATAACATTAATATATTCGATCACAAAGCCATTAAAAACAATCTATCTTTATACATTCAATTTATAATACTCATCACATAGAATCGATGCTCACCTGAACAAACTTGAGCTATACATCATAGTTGTTCATCAAGAAATTTGAAGCTTTAATTTATTCAACCATTTCTTATCTACTCAAATAAATCTCACACCTAGTGCTAATGTTTACTTGGAAAATATATACACAATTTGCACACTTAGGGCTCAATATTTAAACTCGCACAGTTAGTGCAAGATTCACATCCGTAATCGTTTACACTCGCACACTTACTGCCTAAATTCTATTACTCAATACACATCAATTTAAATTCATCAATTTCTTTTAAATTTGGCAACATCAATCTTTCATGTAATTCAATTCAGCTCTTCTACTTAATTTGATTTAAATTTATATCAACAACAACACAAAAATTTGCTTAATAACTTACCTCGGATATCGACGGACAGTTGAGTTCGACTACTCAACGATTTTTGATTTTCCCCGATCCACGTCCAATCTTTTTGGTTCTTGATCTAAAAAGTTCCAAATTAAGCTCATTCAAATAAAAATTCATTCATTTAAATCCAAATACACATAATTGAGCAATTTACCAATTCACCCCTAATATTATGCACTTTTACAATGTAATCCAATTTTTACAAAACACAAAATATGAAGAATTTGCATGTACAATGCTAAGGCCAGATGTTCACGAGGCTTATATAGGTCTTCCCATTTCACTAATTTCACAATCTAATCCTTCAATTTAATATTTTCAAAATTTAACCCTAAATGCTCAAAATTACCAAAAATTCCAATACCAAAAATGTTAATATAGCACATTTATTTTATTTTTTTAACATTAAACATAAATTTCATCAAACTATTAATAATGACACTTCATGAATGCATAATCAATTTCAAAATTTCAAGCATGTGCTTTATAATATTCATAGCAGCGATCTCAAAAACGTAAAAATTAATAAAAACCGAACTCAAATCACTTACCTAATTGAATTTGCAAGGACCGAAAATACCAAAGCTTAGACTTTCTTTTCTTTCTCTTAGTTTTGGCCAAATGAGAATAAAAATGAACACTTTCATCTTTTATCAAATATAATATATTAATATATATTAAAATATATCATAATGTCATAATATATAATAAACAATTCTAGTTACTATTTCATGCATATTGGCCGGCCACTAATTCCTAATTATGGCCAAATTGCAACCTTAATATTCCATAGTATAAAAACATTCGTAATTTGGCCCTTATACATTAACCCTTAAATTTTTCATTTTACGCGATTAAACCCTTTTTCATCAATCGACCTCCAAACATTAAAATTTTTAAACGATACTTTCACAAAAGCAACTTCACAATTTTAATCATAGAAAATAATATTTAAATATTATTCTGACTCAGATTCGTGGTCTCGAAACCACAGTTCCAAATAGGGTCAAAATTGGGCTGTTATAGGCTATAGACAAGGGCATCTGTCAGGCCGTGTGAAAACCCCTGTAGGTTCAAATTTAGAATTTAATTCACACGGGCATGGGATATAGGCGTGTCCCTAAATTCTTAGGTCGTGTGTGTCACACGGGCCATCAGCACGGCCATGTTATAATGACCACATGGGAGTGTTGCCCTTCCACACAGGCGTGTACCCTGTTTCAAGAGTTATTTTTCTAAAGTTAGTTAAAGGACTTGGGTTGGTCCCGAATGGTTTTCAATGGATGTTTGAGGCCTGTAGGCCCATATTAAGGGGTTTAAACAAAGTTCAAAAAAGTTTTAAATTTGAACAAGTCTTGATGACATCGAAAGGATTGTACGCATGTGTTTAAGTCAGGTCATGCCTTGTGCCCAGTACCGATCTTAGACACAGGTAAGAGGTGTTACATTTAGTGGTATCAGAGCTATGGTTTATTTGATTCTTGGCCTAACCTAGCCTGAGTACGAGTCTAGCTATACATGCCATAATTGTATATTGATAATGTGACAACTCCTGACGAGATAAATTGTGTTTTTACTTATATAGTAAATGGATCCTAACGTAGCTATGACATATGATGTGGAGTGTAATGTGCCGGCTCCGTTGAAGGGACCGCACCAATAGATAGTGGGCCCGTGACCATGAGTCAGGGCGGAGGTGCTAGAGAAGCTTACCTCCACATGATGGACACGTGGTATTTGAAGTTCATTTATGGGAATCCGAATACTCCACCTCCTCCACTTCTCCCAATTCCTCAACCCGTTCATAGAACTCCTCAAGGAGCAGAGTTGGCTAGGAGAGAGAAACTTCCAGTAGACAGAATCTATAAATAATGGGTTGAGAAATTTCGGGCGAATATTGATGATGACCTAGAGAGAGCAGAGTTTGGGCTAGAAAATACCATTACGGTATTTGACGAGCTATCCTACATGCCTGAGGAGTGTGTGAAATGTGTAGTGTCACTCCAACGAGACTTGACCTACCAATGGTGGAATACTCTCGTGTTTGTTGCATCGAGAGAGAGGATAACTTGGGAATTCTTTCAGGAAGAGTTCCGAAAGAAGTACATTAGCTAGAGGTTTATAGACCAAAAAAGGAAAGAATTTTAGAGCTGAAGCAAGGCCGTAGGACGGTAACGGAGTACAAGCATGAGTTTGTGAGACTTAGTAAATATGCACGGGAGTGCGTATCTACAGAAGCTATATTTGTAAGAGGTTTGAAGATAGTCTAAATGAAGACATCCGTCTATTAGTTTGCATCTTAGAATTGAGGGAATTTGTGGTGCTCGTAGAGAGAGCATGTAAGGCCGGGGAATTATCCAAAGAGAAGAGAAAAGCTGACATCGAGTCTCGAGAGTCAAGGAAAAGATAGATGGGGAAATCATATCAGTCCTCATCTAAGAGATTGAGGAAATTCACTACCCGATCGAATGCTTCAGTGGAGTTCTCAGGTAGAAAGAAGAATAAGAAACACACGACTTCTAAAGCCCAAACCACTTCCATCGCAAGTGTTGGTAGTGCTCGGCCAAGTAGGCCAGAGTGTTCGTAGTGTGGTAGGCGTCATTTCGGTGAGTGCCAGGGGATTGAAAGCAGTTACTTCAAATATGGATCTCTAGACCACTTCATCCAAAACTGCCCCAATTTAGCTCAGAAAGAGAAAAAAGTAGGATGAGAGAGCGAGTAATGCTCCTTCGAGAGGTAGACCACAGAAGAACTCGGGTAGTAGGGCTAGAAATAGAGGTACTCCTAGAGATACAGTTGTGAGGTCCGAGGGCTGAGTGCCTACAAGGACTTATGCCATTCGCGCTCGCGAAGAGGCATCTTCAACAGATGTAATTACGGGTTCTTTTTCTCTTCATGATGTTTCTGTTGTTGATTTAATTGATCTGGGGTCTACCCATTCTTATGTCTGCATGAAATTAATACCCAGTATGAATATGTCTATTGATTCTATCAAATTTGTGATAAAGGTGTCAAACCCGTTAGGCAAGCATGTGATAGTTGATAAAGTATGTAGAAATTGTCCCTTGACAATTAAGGGTCATAGTTTTCTGGCTAACCTCATGTTGTCGCCGTTTGATGAATTCGATGTAATCCTTAGAATGGATTGGTTAACTTCTCATAGTATTGTAGTGGACTGTGGAAGGAAATCTATTAAGTTGAAATATGAAGATGGGAACATTCTTCGGGTTGAACCAGATGAATCAGATGACTCACCTATGGTGATATCGTCTATGACTACGGAGAGATATTTGAGAAAAGGGTGTGAAGCTTATCTCACTTTTGTGCTGAATACTCAAATGTCTGAGTCAAAGATTGAATCGGTACCAGTGGTATATGAGTTTATGGATGTGTTTTTGGAGGAATTACCCGGATTTCCTTCAACCAGAGAAGTTGAGTTTGGTATTGGGTTGGTCCCTGGTACGGCACCTATCTTGATCACTTCGTATAAGATGGCTCCAATGAAATTAAAAGAGTTAAAAGTACAGTTGTAAAAACTAACTGATAAGGGTTTTGCAAGACTGAGTTTTTCCCCGTGGGGTGCTCCTGTACTTTTTGTGAAGAAGAAAGATGGGTCGATGAGGTTATGTATAGATTACAGACAGCTCAACAAGGTAACTGTGAAGAAAAAGTATCCCTTGCCAAGAATCGATGATCTGTTCGATCAGTTGAAGGGAGTCACCGTGTTTTTTAAGATCAACTTAAGGACTGACTACTATCAGCTAAGGGTTAAGGAATAAGATATATCGAAAACCGCGTTTAAGACGAGGTATGGGCACTACGAGTTTCTTGTTATGCCCTTTGATTTAACAAATACCCCTGCGGTGTTTATGGATTTTATGAACCGTATTTTTTGGCCGTATTTGGATAAGTTCGTAGTGGTCTTTGTCGACGACATACTGATTTACTCACGTGATAAGAGTGAACATGCGGAGCATCTGAGAACGGTTTTACAAACCTTGAGAGATAAGCAGTTATATGCCAAGTTTAGTAAAAGTGAATTTTGGCTTAAAGAAGTAGGATTCCTAGGAACATCGTGTCGAGAGATGGAATTAGAGTTGATCCAAGCAAGATCTCGGCTAACATTGAGTGGAAACCGTCGAATAATGTGTCAGAGATTAGAAGCTTTCTAGGCTTAGCTGATTACTACAGACGATTTCTTAAAGGATTCTTGATGATAGCTACTCCTATGACAAGGTTGTTACAAAAGGATGTCAAGTTTGTATGGACAGATAAGTGCCAACAGAGTTTCGAGAAACTAAAGGCTTTGTTCACTGAAGCCCCAGTTTTAATGCAACCGAAATCGGGAAAAAAGTTTGCGGTATATGCATCCTTGAATAGGTTAGGGTGCGTGCTCATTCAAGAAGGCAAGGTGATAGCCTACACCTCGAGACAGCTAAAACCACATGAGAAAAACTACTCAATGCATGATTTAGAGTTGGCAGCCATTATGTTCGCGTTAAAGATTTGGAGACACCATTTGTATGGTGAGAGATGCCGAGTGTTCACCGGCCATAAAAGCCTTAAGTATTTGATGACTCAAAAATAGTTGAATTTACGACAACGAAGGTCGCTAGAGCTGATAAAGGATTACGATTTGGTGATCGACTACCACCCCGGAAAGGCTAATGTAGGAGCCGATGCATTGAGTAGGAAATCATTGTTCGCCTTGAGGGCTATGAATACTCAGTTGACCGTGATTGATGGTGGCTCGATTCTAGCTGAGATGAGAGCTAGACCTACATTCCTTCAATAGATTTGTGAGGCTTAGAAAGGTTATTCGGATTTGCAATCTAAAATGGCTCAGTGTGAGACGGGAAATGAATCAGAGTTTAGTATTGGTACTGACGGTTGTATGATGTACCAATACAAAATTTGTGTATCCAAGGATAATGAGCTCATTCAGAAGATTTTACGAGAGGCACATAGTGGTTGTTTGTCTATCAACCCAGATAGGGTGAAAATGTACAATGACTTGAAGAAAATGCACTGGTGGTCGGGGATGAAAAGAGACATTTCAGAGTTCGTTTCTAAGTGTCTAATTTGTCAACAAGTGAAGTACCTTCGGATTTGCTTCAACCTGTGATGGTTCCCAAGTGAAAGTGGGACCGAGTAACCATGGATTTTGTGTCAAGGTTGCCTTTAACGCCAAAGAAAAAGGATGCCGTTTAGGTTGTTGTCGATAGGCTTACAAAGTTGGCGCATTTTATACCAGTGCGTACTGACTATTCCCTTGAGAAATTGGCCAAAGTATATGTTTCTGAGATTGCGAGACTTTGTGGAATGCCCCTGTCAATTATTTCGGATAAGGACCCAAGGTTTACCTCGAGGTTTTGGAAAAAGTTGCAAGAAGCTTAGGGGACAAAACTGAATTTTAGCACAACTTTTCACCCTCAAACAGATGGCCAGTCAAAAAGGGTGATTCAGAACTTAGAAGACATGTTGCGGTGTTGTGTTCTTGAGTACCAAGGCAGTTGGGAAAAGTATTTACCGGTAGTTTAATTTTCCTACAACAATAGTTATCAGTCAAGTCTGAAAATGGCACCCTATGAGGCTTTGTATGGGCTTAAGTGTCGAATGCCTTTATATTGGACCAAGCTGAGAGTGAATCAGATTCATGGGGTTGAATTAGTTAAAGAGGCCGAAGAGAAAGTTAAGGTGATTCGCGACTGTTTGAAGGCCACTTCGGATAGACATAAATTCTACGCAGATTTGAAATAGAAAGAGTTCGAGTTTCAAGTCATGGATAAAGTGTTTTTCAAAGTATCCCCGTGGAAAAAGGTTCTCCGATTCGGAAGGAAAGGCAAATTAAGTCCACGGTTTATTGGACCTTATGAGGTGACTGAGTGAATTGGACCGGTAGCATACCGATTAACATTGCCATCAGAGTGAGAAAAGATACACAATGTATTCCATGTGTCTATGTTACGTCGCTACCGTTCGGACCCCTCGCATGTGATCTGACCGACAGAGGTTGAGATTAGCTCGGATATGACTTATGGCGAAAAATTGGTTAAGATTTTAGCTCAGAAAGTAAAACAATTGAGGAATAAGCGTATTGTACTTGTTAAAGTATTATGGCATAGACGTGGAGTCAAAGAAGCCACATGAGAACCCGAGGAGACCATGAGAGACTAATACCTGAACCTATTCACCGGTAAGATTTTTGGGGACAAAAATCCCTAAGGGGGAGAATTGTAACGGCCCGATTTTGGGCCCAGCCGGGATAGTGGTTTAGGGACCACTAATTCAAAGTCAGAGAAATTATTTTTAATATTATTTTATGTGTTTTGGCATGATATATGAGAGTATGAAAATTTTGGTGAATTAATTTTAGCGATTTCATGCTAAATTGTGAAAATGGAGTAAATTACATAAAGTGCAAAAGTCCTATTTTGATAGCTAAAGGTGTCAAATAGCAAGAGAACCAAAATTGAGGGTCTTTAAAGGGAAAATGACCCTAGAATAGTGCTTGGCCGGCCATGAGACAAGAAAGTCAAAATTATGTGAGGTTTTGGTAACCTATTTTGAGTAGTAATAATATTAAAATAAAACAAAAAGGCATCATCTTTTTATTTCTTCTTCTTCATCGATTTTCAGCATCAAAAAGCTGGTTTAGAGAGTTCAAAATATCAGCCATTAATATCTCTTGCAAATCAAGAATTACAAAATCCGGGCCTAGACCGGGGAAAAGCAAAACAAGTGTGTGACAACCCAAATTAGACCCTGGTCGGAATGTGGTTTCGAGACCACATTACCGAGCCAAAAATTTATTTTCGTGTTTTAATTGCATAAATTGTTGTGTGACAGTGAATGCATGAGAAATTAAATGCTTAATATTAGCATTAGGATTGTGAATTCATTCAAAAAGGACCTAGTTGACGAAGTTAGGAAAGATGATAGATGAATTATAAGGATCAATTAATAATAGGTTGAGGAAGCATGGTTTTGCATGTCAATTTGCCCATAAAATTTATGGTGGCCGGCCAAGGAGTGATAATGCTCCACTCATTCTAATTTAAAATGTTTCTTTGGTGAACAAATGATGGGATTAATAATAGAAAAGGGAACAAAAAAAATGGGTGTCATACTTGCCATCACCTAGCTGAAAAACCAAGAAAAAGAAGGGGAGAAAGGAACTTGGGAGGGATTCAGCCATTGCTTGCCTAGGGAGAGTGTTTGATGTTGTGACATGAAAAATGAGGGAGTTTGAATGCTTAATAAGGAGGGAAGAAGGAGTGTTCATATTTTCTTTCTTTTGCAATTGTTCTAACTAGAGGAAGAAGGGGAAACAAGATTCGGCCAAGGTGGTCCTTTAGACCAAGGTATGTTTAATGTTGTCTTAGAGATGCATGCATGTTTTAAATAGCCCATGTTCAAACCTTGAATCTTGTTGATAACATGAGCAATCGGTCATGAGAAAGTGTTCAAGGAATGGTTGTTGTTCATGTTATTTGGATGAGAAATGGTGAGTTTTGTTGTTTCATGTTAAAGTTAGGTGAATGATGATAGAGGAGTGTTTGAACTATAAAAAAAAAAAGAAGAAGAATCGGCTACCTTGTTATGAGCTAGGGCCGAATGTGAGTTTGGTTGTGTTTGAATATTACATGCTTGGTAGAATGGTGGATGAAGGTGCCGAATGTATGTTGGATTGATAGAGTCTTCAAATTGATTTTATGTGTGTATGCATGACCGAATATACGTGGTCACATGAGTAAGGAAGTGAGTTATTTGATATGTGGTAAAAGTTAAGTACTAAATCGAAGGTTGCTAAAAATTGCCATTTCTTAGCCGAATATGTGCTTGATCAATGAAGGAATTGTTGAAGAATATAGGTGAACTTGGTGAGAGCAATCGGCCTAGTGTATAAATGATATGAAGATTTTAGGAAATTGTTTTGGTTAGGTGCATGTATGATTAAGTATATTCGGCAATATACTTAAAGTGGGTACATGATATTACATTATAATTATTGAGCTTAAGTATATGGATATGTGTATATGTGGTCATATAATGACGTCTTGGTTTGAAAATTTAATGATGTGTGATTGCCGAATGTGATAAATAAATTCATGTTATTGGGTTAGATATTGAATACTCTTATTTGTATTATTTAAGCTCAAGAACCTAAAGGAGAGGCGTCCAACAAGGGGAAATCGAAGGTCATCGAGTAGCCGACTCGGAATTATTTTACCCAACATAAGGTAAGTCATTAAGCATGTAGTGGGTATTATTTCAAATGGTCATAATGTGTATGTATTGATGCTGATTGGAATGAATAAATATACATATATATATATGCATGTACGTATGTGATGATGAAATTGTTGAATGAATGAAAAGAGGTAAGATGTACTGAGTTGTTGATCTCGGCACTAAACGTGCGGGATAACCATTTATGACCATGAGATTGGCGCTAAGTGCGCGGGATTAAATTGTACAGCACTAAGTGTGCGATTCGACTATGTTGCACTAAGTGTGCGAAATGAATATGATGCACTAAGTGTGCGAATTGACCATGCGGCACTAAGTGTGCGAGTCTAACTATGTAGCACTAAGTGTGCGATTTGATTACGTGGCACTAAGTGTGCGAGTTGATTGTATAGCACTGAGTGTGCGGGCTCAATATACATTCGTGAATCATTATGGACACTATGTGTGCGACACTATTGAGTCGATCGCGGACAGCGAGTCGGGTAAGTGTCTTGAGCACGTGGTTAATAGGTGCTATGCTTATACTTGGTGTTGAGCTCGGTAAGTTCGAACCTATGTGACATATATACTTGAAGTCACGTACATAAAATTTATCGTAGGATGGGTGAAAGGCCGTATAGTCGTTTGATTGTGACGAAAATAAATTGATTTATGAAATTGCTTCAATGTCCTATTGATGAGTATATAGAATGTGAATGCATGAATTGATATGAAATTGAATTGAGAGGTTGGAGGAACTATGGTATGGTTCGGTATGGATGGAGTAAATTGTCTCGTTCTATTTTGTTTCCTCTTGTGATAATGTTGTCGATAGATGGTAGTGCATTGCTTATGACTTACTGAGTTATAAACTCACTCGATGTTTCCTTGTCACCCATTATAGGTTGCTTGGACTCATCTATTTTTGCGGGGTCGGGCCGTCATCGAAGTCATCACACCGGATAGCAAGTTTTGGTACTTTCTTCTTAGTGTGTTTAGAAGATCATTTTGGCATGTATAAGCTAGTACGTTGTGTTTGAATTATGGCATGTAAACTTTAAGCCATGCGAAAATGGCACGAATGTTCGATTGAATTGGATCAAGGGTAGGCATGAAATGGACCTAGTTACTTTCGTAACAGATGCTGGCAGCAGCAGTGTCATGAGATTGAAAAATCACTAAAAATAGTAGGAGTGGAATTAATTGATGAATAAATTATGTAATCGAAGGTCGATGAGTCTGCATTCATGAGGAAGTAACGAAAAGATCATATGGGCAGTATATTAAGAGATAATCAGATTTTAGTGGGACAGTGCCAGAACGGTTTCTGGATTCCCTGCTCCGACTTTGGAAATTCATTATAAATTAACCAGAGATAATTAGGGGTCGTACCATATATGTACAGATTCCTCTCTAAGTCTAGTTTTCATAGAAACAAACGGCAACAGTATTGAAGCCCCGTGCAGAGAGATATCCAAGTCGTAATGGGCAAAGGTCAGTGTAGTCGACCCCTGCAACTTGGGGGACTTTGACTAATAAACTGTACTAATTGGCCCAACCAAAAATTCTAGAAAAAAATACATAGATGGGAAAATGAGTCTAGTTTCTGGGAAAAATTATGAAACTGATTTTCGAGTTACGAAACTCAAGATATGATTTTTAAAACGACTAGTACACAGATTGGGCAGTGTCTAGAAAATAAATTTTGTAAGAGGTTAAAGCCAGTTAACACCTCGTGTTCGACTCCGGTGTCGGTTTCGGGTTCGGGGTGTTACATTTTATTGGTATCAGAGCTATGGTTTAGTCGGTTCTAGGACTTCCATAGCACGTATGAGTCTAGCTATACATGCCATAATGTTAATGTTTAAAAGGGTGATGACTTCTGACGGTTGAAATGTTTTTGTCTTGATTAGTAAATGGATTCCGGTGAAGAAAGAACCCTAGCGGATGACGTTGAGAGCGTAGCGGCTGCTCCTGCACAAGGGACGCCGCCTGTTGAACCTCAGTCATCTACGAATAATCAAGGTGAGGGGGCTAAACAAGCCTTCTTTACCATGATGAATGAGTGGGTCGCGCAATATGCCCGAGCCAACCCGGCTGTCCAACAATTCCCAAATTTGAATAACCCACCCCAAGAGCCTGTAAGGCCGTCAGTCGCTGATCCTGTGAGGCTGAGTAAGCCACCTGTAGACTTGATTAGGAAGCGTGGGGCCGAGGAGTTCAAGGCCATAGTAACTGATGATGCCGAAAGGGCCGAGTTCTGGCTTGATAACACCATTCGGGTGTTCGATGAATTGTCATGCACACCCGATGAATGTCTAAAATGTGCTGTATCTTTGTTGCGAGACTCAGCCTACTATTGGTGGAGGACCTTGATTTCCATAGTCCCGAACGAGCGAGTAACTTGGGACTTCTTTCAAACGGAATTCCGGAAGAAATTTATTAGCCAACGGTTCATTGACCAGAAGCGTAAGGAGTTCTTGGAACTCAAGCAAGGCCGTATGACTGTATCTGAATACGAACATGAATTCGTAAGACTTAGTAGGTATGCCCGGGAGTGCGTAGCTGATGAGGTTGCTATGTGCAAAAGATTTGAGGAAGGATTGAACGAAGATTTAAAGCTACTAATGGGTATTCTGGAAATAAAGGAATTCGTAACACTAGTCGAACGAGCCTGCAAGGCGGAGGAACTTGGAAAGGAGAAGAAGAAGGCTGAATTTGAAGCTAGAGATTATCGTAAAAGATCGACGGGTAAAGCTCCGTTCTCAGCTGTGAAGAAGTTCAGGGAGGACATTAATAAGTCGAGGGCGACTGCGGGAATTTCCATCAGGGCAAGACCATCGATGGGCTCCCGAGCTACTTCGGTAGCTAGTGTGGGCAATAATCGTCACGAGAAACCTGAATGTCCCCAATGTGGAAGACGACACCTAGGTGAATGTTGGGGCAAGTCTACTAACAGGGCCTGTTACGGATGCGGTTCGAAGGACCACTTCATTAGAGATTGCACGGAGCTGGATGAGAAGAATAAGATTCAAGGTGCAAGACCTAGTGGAGTGACATCTAGAGGTAGACCACCGAGAATTTTAGGAGGCAGGGGTGGTAGTCAGAGGGGGGCCTCTGATATGGCCGATCGCGCCGAGAACCGTACTCCTGCTAGAGCGTATGCCATTCGCGTACGAGAGGAGGCATCCTCCCCCGACGTCATCACTGGTACCTTCACTCTCTTTGATACTAATGTGATTGCATTGATTGACCCTGGCTCTACTCATTCATATGTATCCGAAACCTTAGCATCCAGTAAGACTCTACCTGTTGAGTCTACTGAGCTAGTAATTCGAGTGTCAAACCCTTTGGGTCAATGCGTACTTGTTGATAAAGTGTGTAAGAGATGCCCTCTAATAATCCGAGAATCCTGTTTTTCGGCCGATTTGATGCTTTTGCCGTTCGACGAGTTTGATGTTATTCTTGGTTTGGATTGGTTAACCGCGCATGATGCGGTTGTGAATTGCAAAAGCAAGACTATCGATTTGAGGTGCGCGAATGACGAAATAATCCGAGTTGAGTCTGCGGACTTAAGGGGGTTGCCAGCTGTAATATCAGCAATGTTGGCCCAGAAATATGTAAGGAAAGGGTGCGAAGCATACCTCACGTATGTACTTGATGACAAGGAGTTAGAAAAGAAACCCGAGTCGGTGCCGGTGGTTTGTGAATACCCGGATGTTTTTCCTGAAGAGTTACCGGGTTTGCCACCTGTTCGGGAAGTAGAGTTTGGAATTGAGCTTGTACCTGGAACTACGCCAATTTCGATCGCTCCGTATCGTATGGCACTAACCGAGTTAAAAGAGTTGAAAGCTCAGTTGCAAGAATTGACGGATAGAGGCTTCGCTCGACCGAGTTTCTCACCTTGGGGTGCACCAGTATTGTTCGTGAAAAAGAAGGACGGAACCATGAGGTTGTGCATTGACTATCGTCAACTGAATAAAGTGACGATAAAGAATAAGTATCCGTTACCGCGTATTGATGATCTGTTCGATCAATTAAAGGGAGCATCGGTGTTTTCAAAGATAGATTTGAGATCGGGTTATTATCAGTTGCGGATTCGAGATTCGGACGTACCCAAAACTGCTTTCAGAATGAGGTACGGTCACTACGAGTTCTTAGTGATGCCGTTTGGGCTCACTAATGCCCCTGCGGTGTTTATGGATCTGATGAATCGGATCTTCAGGCCGTATTTGGATCGGTTTGTAGTTGTGTTTATTGATGACATCTTGGTCTATTCAAGAGATGAGACCCAACATGCTGAGCATCTGAGGCAAGTGTTGCAAATTTTGCGGGATAAGCAGTTATATGCAAAGTTCAGTAAGTGTGAGTTCTGGTTAAGAGAGGTTAGCTTCTTGGGTCATGTGGTATCCGCATCGGGTATTCGAGTTGACCCGAGCAAAATTTCAGCCATACTTAACTGGAAGCCTCCGAGAAATGTTACCGAGGTCCGGAGCTTTCTAGGGCTCGCCGGCTATTACCGACGATTTGTCAAAGGTTTCTCGATGATAGCCACACCAATGACGAAGCTACTTCAGAAGGATGTTAAGTTCGAATGGACGGAGAAATGTCAGAAGAGCTTCGATCAACTGAAAACTCATCTGACTGAAGCTCCAATTTTGGTGCAACCCGAATCGGGTAAAGAGTTTGTTGTTTATAGTGACGCATCCCTACTCGGGTTGGGTTGCGTATTGATGCAAGAAGGTCGAGTTGTGGCCTATGCGTCGAGACAATTGAAGCCACACGAAAGAAATTATCCGACCCATGATCTCGAACTAGCCGCCATTGTGTTTGCATTGAAAATATGGCGACATTATTTGTTTGGTGAAAAGTGCCATGTGTTTTCGGATCACAAAAGTCTCAAATATTTGATGACTCAACGAGACTTGAATCTGCGACAAAGACGTTGGCTTGAGTTGTTGAAAGATTACGAGCTTGTCATTGATTACCATCCGGGAAAGGCTAATGTGGTTGCGGACGCCTTAAGCCGGAAATCACTGTTTGCTTTGCGAGCGATGAATGTACACTTGTCTGTTCTACCTGACAATGTGTTAGTAGCTGAATTAAAAGCCAAACCATTATTGACTCATCAAATTCGTGAAGCTCAGAAAGTCGATGATGAATTGGTTGCAAAACGAGCTGAGTGTGTTCCGAACAAGGAATCGGAGTTTCAGATTGATGATGATGGTTGTTTGAGGTTTAGAAGTCGTTTGTGCGTTCCAAGGAATTCGGAACTCATTCCGATGATTCTGAACGAAGCCCATTGTAGCCGAATGTCAATTCACCCGGGGAGCACGAAAATGTACAACGACTTGAAACGTCAGTTTTGGTGGCATGGTATGAAGCGAGACATCTCCGACTTTGTTTCGAGATGTTTAATATGTCAACAAGTGAAAGCGGAACATCAAGTGCCTTCAGGGTTACTTCAGCCGATCATGATACCCGAGTGGAAATGGGACCGAGTCACAATGGACTTTGTGTCCGGACTGCCATTGTCCGCAAGTAAGAAGGATGCGATTTGGGTTGTTGTTGATAGGTTGACTAAGTCGGCTCACTTTATCCCCGTGCGTACGGATTTTTCATTGGATAAACTAGCCGAATTGTATGTTTCTCAGATTGTGAGATTACATGGAGTACCTATTTCTATCGTGTCGGATAGAGATCCGAGATTCACCTCGCGATTTTGGAAGAAATTGCAAGAAGCTTTGGGTACCCAGCTGCATTTTAGCACCGCTTTTCATCCCCAAACCGATGGTCAATCCGAGCGGATAATTCAGATACTCGAGGATATGCTGAGATGCTGCATCCTTGAGTTTAGTGGTTCATGGGAACGGTATGTACCTTTGATTGAATTCGCTTACAACAATAGTTTTCAATCAAGTATTAAGATGGCACCTTACGAGGCTTTGTACGGTCGTAAATGCCGTACACCATTGTTTTGGACCGAGCTCGGTGAAAGTAAAATTTTCGGAGTTGATTTGATTAAAGATGCCGAACAGAAAGTAAAGGTAATCCGTGAAAGTCTGAAGGTAGCCACAGATCGTCAAAAATCGTATGCGGATCTGAAACGGAAGGACATTGAATATCAGGTGGGAGATAAAGTGTTCCTCAAAGTTTCGCCTTGGAAAAAGGTACTCAGGTTTGGCCGTAAAGGCAAGTTGAGCCCGAGATTCATTGGGCCGTACGAAATTTCCGAACGAGTGGGGCCGGTTGCATATAGATTGATTTTGCCTCCTGAACTTGAAAAGATTCACGACGTCTTTCATGTTTCGATGCTTCGGCGCTATAGATCTGATCCTTCGCACATAATTAGTCCGTCGGAAGTTGAAATTCAGGCTGACATGAGCTATGAAGAAGAACCGATTCGTATCCTAACTCGTGAAGTGAAAGAGTTGCGAAATAAAAGGGTTCCGTTGGTTAAGGTGTTGTGGCTTAAACACGGGATCGAGGAAGCAACCTGGGAACCCGAGAGCTCGATGAAAGAACAATACCCAAACCTATTTACCGGTAAGATTTTCGGGGACGAAAATTTCTTATGTGGGGGAGAGTTGTGACAACCCAAATTAGACCCTGGTCGGAATGTGGTTTCGAGACCACATTACCGAGCCAAAAATTTATTTTCGTGTTTTAATTGCATAAATTGTTGTGTGACAGTGAATGCATGAGAAATTAAATGCTTAATATTAGCATTAGGATTGTGAATTCATTCAAAAAGGACCTAGTTGACGAAGTTAGGAAAGATGATAGATGAATTATAAGGATCAATTAATAATAGGTTGAGGAAGCATGGTTTTGCATGTCAATTTGCCCATAAAATTTATGGTGGCCGGCCAAGGAGTGATAATGCTCCACTCATTCTAATTTAAAATGTTTCTTTGGTGAACAAATGATGGGATTAATAATAGAAAAGGGAACAAAAAAAATGGGTGTCATACTTGCCATCACCTAGCCGAAAAACCAAGAAAAAGAAGGGGAGAAAGGAACTTGGGAGGGATTCGGCCATTGCTTGCCTAGGGAGAGTGTTTGATGTTGTGACATGAAAAATGAGGGAGTTTGAATGCTTAATAAGGAGGGAAGAAGGAGTGTTCATATTTTCTTTCTTTTGCAATTGTTCTAACTAGAGGAAGAAGGGGAAACAAGATTCGGCCAAGGTGGTCCTTTAGACCAAGGTATGTTTAATGTTGTCTTAGAGATGCATGCATGTTTTAAATAGCCCATGTTCAAACCTTGAATCTTGTTGATAACATGAGCAATCGGTCATGAGAAAGTGTTCAAGGAATGGTTGTTGTTCATGTTATTTGGATGAGAAATGGTGAGTTTTGTTGTTTCATGTTAAAGTTAGGTGAATGATGATAGAGGAGTGTTTGAACTATAAAAAAAAAAAGAAGAAGAATCGGCTACCTTGTTATGAGCTAGGGCCGAATGTGAGTTTGGTTGTGTTTGAATATTACATGCTTGGTAGAATGGTGGATGAAGGTGCCGAATGTATGTTGGATTGATAGAGTCTTCAAATTGATTTTATGTGTGTATGCATGACCGAATATACGTGGTCACATGAGTAAGGAAGTGAGTTATTTGATATGTGGTAAAAGTTAAGTACTAAATCGAAGGTTGCTAAAAATTGCCATTTCTTAGCCGAATATGTGCTTGATCAATGAAGGAATTGTTGAAGAATATAGGTGAACTTGGTGAGAGCAATCGGCCTAGTGTATAAATGATATGAAGATTTTAGGAAATTGTTTTGGTTAGGTGCATGTATGATTAAGTATATTCGGCAATATACTTAAAGTGGGTACATGATATTACATTATAATTATTGAGCTTAAGTATATGGATATGTGTATATGTGGTCATATAATGACGTCTTGGTTTGAAAATTTAATGATGTGTGATTGCCGAATGTGATAAATAAATTCATGTTATTGGGTTAGATATTGAATACTCTTATTTGTATTATTTAAGCTCAAGAACCTAAAGGAGAGGCGTCCAACAAGGGGAAATCGAAGGTCATCGAGTAGCCGACTCGGAATTATTTTACCCAACATAAGGTAAGTCATTAAGCATGTAGTGGGTATTATTTCAAATGGTCATAATGTGTATGTATTGATGCTGATTGGAATGAATAAATATACATATATATATATGCATGTACGTATGTGATGATGAAATTGTTGAATGAATGAAAAGAGGTAAGATGTATTGAGTTGTTGATCTCGGCACTAAACGTGCGGGATAACCATTTATGACCATGAGATTGGCGCTAAGTGCGCGGGATTAAATTGTACAGCACTAAGTGTGCGATTCGACTATGTTGCACTAAGTGTGCGAAATGAATATGATGCACTAAGTGTGCGAATTGACCATGCGGCACTAAGTGTGCGAGTCTAACTATGTAGCACTAAGTGTGCGATTTGATTACGTGGCACTAAGTGTGCGAGTTGATTGTATAGCACTGAGTGTGCGGGCTCAATATACATTCGTGAATCATTATGGACACTATGTGTGCGACACTATTGAGTCGATCGCGGACAGCGAGTCGGGTAAGTGTCTTGAGCACGTGGTTAATAGGTGCTATGCTTATACTTGGTGTTGAGCTCGGTAAGTTCGAACCTATGTGACATATATACTTGAAGTCACGTACATAAAATTTATCGTAGGATGGGTGAAAGGCCGTATAGTCGTTTGATTGTGACGAAAATAAATTGATTTATGAAATTGCTTCAATGTCCTATTGATGAGTATATAGAATGTGAATGCATGAATTGATATGAAATTGAATTGAGAGGTTGGAGGAACTATGGTATGGTTCGGTATGGATGGAGTAAATTGTCTCGTTCTATTTTGTTTCCTCTTGTGATAATGTTGTCGATAGATGGTAGTGCATTGCTTATGACTTACTGAGTTATAAACTCACTCGATGTTTCCTTGTCACCCATTATAGGTTGCTTGGACTCATCTATTTTTGCGGGGTCGGGCCGTCATCGAAGTCATCACACCGGATAGCAAGTTTTGGTACTTTCTTCTTAGTGTGTTTAGAAGATCATTTTGGCATGTATAAGCTAGTACGTTGTGTTTGAATTATGGCATGTAAACTTTAAGCCATGCGAAAATGGCACGAATGTTCGATTGAATTGGATCAAGGGTAGGCATGAAATGGACCTAGTTACTTTCGTAACAGATGCTGGCAGCAGCAGTGTCATGAGATTGAAAAATCACTAAAAATAGTAGGAGTGGAATTAATTGATGAATAAATTATGTAATCGAAGCTCGATGAGTCTGCTTTCATGAGGAAGTAACGAAAAGATCATATGGGCAGTATATTAAGAGATAATCAGATTTTAGTGGGACAGGGCCAGAACGGTTTCTGGATTCCCTGCTCCGACTTTGGAAATTCATTATAAATTAACCAGAGATAATTAGGGGTCGTACCATATATGTACAGATTCCTCTCTGAGTCTAGTTTTCATAGAAACAAACGGCAACAGTATTGAAGCCCCGTGCAGAGAGATATCCAAGTCGTAATGGGAAAAGGTCAGTGCAGTCGACCCCTGCAACTTGGGGGACTTTGACTAATAAACTGTACTAATTGGCCCAACCAAAAATTCTAGAAAAAAATACATAGATGGGCACATGAGTCTAGTTTCTGGGAAAAATTACGAAACTGATTTTCGAGTTACGAAACTCAAGATATGATTTTTAAAACGACTAGTACACAGATTGGGCAGTGTCTGGAAAATAAATTTTGTAAGAGGTTAAAGCCAGTTAACACCTCGTGTTCGACTCCGGTGTCGGTTTCGGGTTCGGGGTGTTACAAAGTGGACTAAGCTGAACTAGTCGTCTACATTTTGTAATCTGAGGTAAGTTGTATGTAAATAATACAACTACATTGTTATTATATGTGTTTGAATTGATATAGTTCTAATTCGAGGTAAGTTGTTTGTAAATAATACAACTACATTGTTATTATATGTGTTTGAATTGATATAGCATAAATTGCTTGTTTGTGGCAATGAATATGTATGATGAATATTGAGATAGTAGAACTCCCATTTGAACTTTAGAAAGTAAATCGAAAATTCATGCCATGACATCCGGGTTATTTGTACGCTAGTGTAGGACATCTCTGGGACATGCATCAGCTACATTATTAGAGCTAGTGTAAGAACATGTCTGGGACATGGCATCAGCATTGAGACAAGAGCTAGTGTAAGACATGTCTGGGACATGCACCAGCTACGAGATGTGTCAGTGTAAGACCATGTCTGGGACATGGCATCGGTGTGGATATGTGAGAGCTAGTGTAAGACTATGTTTGGGACATGGCGTCGGCCTCGAATTCGATAGCCAGTGTAAGACCATGTTTGAGACATGGCATCGACTTGATGGATAAGCCAGTGTAAGACCATGTCTGGGAAATGGCATCGACATTATACCTTATGTTTGAGGCTTAGTGAATATCTGATAGGTTCAACGGTGAGAGTTACAGTTTAAGTTAAACGACAAAAGTATAACCATGTTGTGAGTGGTACAGGTACCTATTTGAAATGTATGAGATATGAGCTCAAAATATGCTATGTGAATTCTATTGGATAATGATGAGTAAGTTGTGCTTATGCCTACTTTTGTAAGATGAGCATGATGATGAATGGTAAAGTTGTTGTTATATTTATTTACATGCAACTTACTAAGCTTTATGCTTACTCCCTCTCCTTTCCATTTTCTTATAGTTCCGCCTAATTAGCTCGAGGAGCATCGAACGTCGGAGGAATCGATCACATTATCAACCGATAGTTGGTTTTATCATTTTGATTATGGCATGTATAGGGCTTAGACTTTTAAGTTTTGTGTCAATGTTATTTTGGCCAAATGTGTTGGCTTGGGATGAATTCTTTCATTTTGTATAAAGCCTTGGATAATGGCGAATGTTCGTTATTGATATATGCAAATGGTGATATTTTCATGGATGAGTAAATTGCATGAATGAGAAAATGCCTTGTGTGGCTGATTAGACCTTGCATTGTTGTGTGGATTTGTCATGTTAGATGTTGTATAGTTTAGTGCAAGTAAGGGTGTCAAAAAGGCTTCGTAAATAGCCTTATTTTGTTCACACGGGTAGACACACGGGCGTGTGTCTAGGCCGTGTGTGACACACGATCATCCCACGAGCGTGTTGCTTGGCCATGTGTCCCCTGCACGTAAAATCTGCAAGTCAATATGCTTGGTAGTAAACACACGGGTAGAGACACGGCCGTGTGTCTCAGCCGTGTAGAAGACACGGCCTCTGGCCACGGGCGTGTGCCTTGGCATTATGCCCTAAATTGGATGCTGACGTCAGAAACAAAATGTCAAGGTTTTTAGACACAGCTAGGACACAGGCGTGTCATGGCCGTGTGAGGGACACAGGCCATAGACACGGGCGTGTGTCACGCCGTGTGAAAACCCCTGTAGGTTCGAATTTAGAATTTAATTCACATAGGCATGGGACACGGGCGTGTCCCTAAATGCTTAGGCCGTGTGTGTCACACGGGCCATCAGTATGGCCATGTTATAATGACCACACGGGCGTGTTGCCCTTCCACACGGGTGTGTGCCCTGTTTCAAGAGTTATTTTTCTAAAGTTAGTTAAAGGACCCGAGTTGGTCCCGAATGGTTTTCAATGGATGTTTGAGGCCTCGTAGGCCTATATTAAGGAGTTTAAACAAAGTTCAAAAAAAGTTTTCAATTTGAACAAGTCTTGATGACATCGAACGGATTGTACGCATGTGTTTAAGTCAGGTAATGCCTCGTGCCCAGTTCCGGTCTCGGACATAATTAAGGGGTGTTACACGTGTGCTAGGTTGTGTGGACAATTTAATTTTAAAAAATAGGTGCAGGATTCACACGGCCAATACACACACCTATTTGTTGGGCCTTGTGTTTGACATGGCTGAAACTAGGAGTGAGCAAAATTCGATTCGATTCAAAAAAATAAAAAAAATTTGAATTTCGAGTTAAACGAATCGAGTTATTCGAGTCAACTCGAATTTTGAGTTCGAATCGAGTTGAGTTTTCGAATTTGAATTACTCGAATAATTCAAATAATTCTAATATCAAGCTATAATATTTTACATTTGTATCCCAAACTCTCAAACCTTTTTACTTTTTTCTAAAAACTTTTACTCCTTCCCACTTTCCCCAAAAAACTTTTAGCCCCCTCCCATCCTAACCCCCAATCTACCCAAAATCCATTTCCCACCAAAATTTTACTCTCCCATTTACTTTTTCTCAAAATTTTACTCCCAAAAACCTTCAAAACTTTTTATTTTACCTTAAAATTTTTACTCCCTCCCACTTTCCCCCTAAAACTTTTTCTCCCTTCCCATCCCACCTCCCATCTACCCCAAACCCATCCCCCCCTCCCAATTTTTTTTTAATATTTTCCCTCCAAAATTTTACTCCTCCAATTACTTTCCCTCAAACTTTTATTCCCCAAAACTTTTTCTTTTCTTCCTAAAATTTTACTTCTCACCCTTTACTCTCCAATAAAAAATCAAAATTATCCAAAAAATATCACTAAACATAAATAGTAATAATTTTATTTATATATACTATTTATATTATTAAATTAAATTTTAGATTTTGTATTATTTATATTATTGAATTGTTTAGTCATATTGAATATTTCTATTAAAATTGAATTATTAATTATGCGATAAAATATTCGTGCTAAAATTTTATATTGGCATCAATTTCACATTTTATATTTAAAATAACTTTTATTAAAAAATCACATTTTTACATTTAATATATTTTTTAATTCCAAAATACATAGTGACAAGAATCTGAAGATAATTGAAAAAACTAAGCAAGCAAAGAAGTTAACCCGTATATAAGAAATTAATAAATAAATTATGAGGTGATGAAAGTTAATAAATAATTTGATTAAGGTGGACAAATTTTATTATGATAGGTGACAGTGGTTACAAGGACCCAAAATTACTTTTTAAAATTTAACTCGAACAAATATACTCGATTCGATTCGATTCGAATTCCATCTCAATCGACTCGATTCGAGAAAATTTCAAATCAAATTAGGATGATAAAATATGATTCGTCAACTCGATTGACAAGAAATTTTTTCATTCGATTCGATTCGATTTGATCGAACGCTCACCCCTAGCTGAAACACTAGCCCATGTCTCTACCCGTGTGACAAATTTTAAGCATTTTGTTTTTCAATTTTTAGGATGCAGGGGACACACGGCCAAACCACACGCCCGTGCGCAAGGCCATGTGTCATACACGGTTGAGACGCACACTCGTGTCTCTACCCGTGTGGACAAAATAAGGTCATTTCCAAGCCTAATTTCTCACCCAAATTTTTCCTTGTACCTACATTAACACTTGCTTACATATACCAACCAATTCAAGACATTAAAACCAAGCCAACATTAACATTATACATGATATATCATCACATTTATTCAAACTCACCTTTCCTTCATTGGTACATGAGTTTTACACTAACTTTATGGCCACGAGTTGGATTTTATTTTTGTTCAAGAAGGTTTAATCCTATGGATGCTAATAAAATCAATGAGTTGTACAACACTAAGGTAGATGTCGACGAACACTCCAAGCTTATTGAGGATATCACAGACAACAAAAGGGACCTGTTGGTGAGAGATTTATGTGTCGAAGGAGCATTGTGGATGGGTTCACATCAAAATAATTATACGACGCATCGCTTTTTCCTAACACTGCAAAGCAAAATCTGGTTTCATTTTGGTAACTGTAGGTTACTTCCATCCACTTACAGCATCACAATCAACCTCGATAGAATGTGCCTTATACATTCTATTGTCAAGGGTAGAACGATTGATGTGAGTGCAATACTCCACCAGGAAATTGCTGACTGTGCTAAATGGAAAACTGGAATTTTGGTTTTCCCATCGTTGGTGATGCTACTATGCCAGTAGAAACGGATCATGTCCTGTGATGATGATGAAGTCTAGGAAATAAGGGTCTGATCAATGAAGTATCTATTGAAAAAATGACTCGTATCAAAGATACACCGACAATGAAGGAGGCATAGACCAGAAAAACAAGGAAAGGAAAAATCAAGGTAGAGACCAAGGGAATGAACCTAATTGCAGAGACATCGTTGTTGCACAAAATGAAAGATATTGAGAAGTTGGGCAATTCATCAGCAATAAGTAGATCAAGCTTGTCGTGACAATAGAGGATATCGATTAATCACAGAATTTGTTCTACGCTTATACCATGGCCTATAACAACTCTATTGTAGCCACATTATGTCAGTTATGCCCGACCCCACTCCCAGAATTTCTAGTGTTCCTACCGATTATTAGAGGAGTATGAACCCTCCTTCGAGGAAGATGACCTAGGGGGTCGAGATAGATCAGTAGAATCCCCTCCCATTGTGCACAACTCTAATGTTGAGAAAGAAAATGACTCAAGGGATGTTAAGGAGTTCAAGTGACAGATTGATAGCCTAGTAAAGGGTGACTTCATTGTTGGTCAAGAAGCACCTGCTGTTGAGGAGGAAGTTGCTGTGGAAGAGGAGGACGTCCGTGTTGAAGTTGTGAACAAGAAGGCCAAGGAAGAAAATACTGAGATAGAATCTACTGAGACAGAATCTGTTGAGGATATTGTCAATGCATCCGAGTTTGTGTGTACAACTACTGATAATCTAGAGTGAGATGGAGTTAGACCGGTGGAAGCTACAGAGGTAACCAGTGAGGATCACCACAACTCATTAGCGATAGTGGTCTATACCGAACCACTCAAAGTGACCTATAACACCCCAAACCTGGCCCGGACGTAATGGCCAAATCTGGCGTGTTACATTGAAGTGTTTTAGCAAAAATCGTGTTTTCATTGAAACCCTTCTTAAAAAAACCCTAAATAACTAAAAAACACCTTTCAGTTACCAAAGCCTTGTTTAAATCATTTGATATTTTTTTTTAAAAAAAACTTAGTTGCGGAAACGTAGAAAACATAATATAATTTAAGAAATCCACGTTCAACTTCTCGTAATTACAATGAAAATAATAATAATAATTCAAGTAGTAATTGAAAACCTTATTACAATCTGGTCTGAACACACTTAAAAAGAAATAAAAACTTAAATGCTTAAAAAAATCAAGTCCGAATTATCTTGCTAGCCGGCCACCCAGAGTCCCTCCAAACATCGAACCTTCTACTAAGCATCACCTGAAAATAAAATAAAAGAGGAGGGGTGAGTTTTCGCAAACTCAGTGTGTACAACCCTCAGCAAAAACAAGCATTCAAAAAAAACATCATTCATCAATCATGCAATGCAATCCCATCCAAATTATACATCCGCTACACACCAACCTTGTCCCCTGTCACACCATGTGGGTATATGAATATCGACCCACCCAGCCCACACACCATGGTAGACCGGTTGCGGAACTACCTTCATTTACATATTGGGCTTTAAAAGCCGTCGGTGAATCGACGATTGTCAAGCAACCATGCGATCCTCATATACTTCCTCTGTTCCATAATTCCTACCCATATTCAACCTAAGCAGAATATCATATGTATGCATGCCACATCCATAAAACTTACATTCTACACCTAGGGGTATTTTGGTCATTTTCGCTCGTAGGGGCATTTCGGTAATTTTCCCTTAATTATGGTTTTCACTTACCTTAGCCCGTTAACAAGTCCCATGAGCTAAGATGAACGAACACTATGCACCAGGTAGGATTCCAGAGAAGAGGAAGTGAGTCATTAAGACCGCTTAAGTACCAAGCTCTCCCTAGATCTAATTCTAGACATGCATATACCCGTTGCCACACCTTAACCCTTTGACTTGTCCACGTTCGCAATATATTAATTAAGTCTTGTATGGATATCATATACTAGGCCCAAAACCCCTTACAAAGCCCAAACAATTTCACATACCTGTATCTGGCCCATTAAGCCCAACTACTTGCCAACCCTGATTTTTTTAATAATTAAATTATAATGTCATTTATTCCTAGGTTCGAACTCAAACCTTAATTAAGACCTACTATAATTATCACATGGCTAGGAACATAAAAAACAATTTTTATCAAAACCGAAAACAAAGAAAGTTCAAGATTTCGGGACTTTTGGTTTTCGGGATTTTGGGGCGTTACAACTCTACCCCCTAAAAGAAATTTCATCCTCGAAATTTCCAACTACTAACACAGACTACAACACCACACTTCCGCTGCGCACTCTAATTCCAACTTAGGTAAATAGCACACTATGGGTAAGTACGTACCACTATTCGCCTCTAGAGTGTCTCCATCCTCTTGATGACATGCTGCATAGACCAAATCTGGCTGTCTCGCCTCAGCATGACCAGCACCTTTGCCTGGTGCTCCATTACCCAAATTGTTTCCACCCCTGGCCTAATCACGATCTTTCCGCAATAGCTGACCACCCCTCTATGGCTGTACACCACCTCGGTCTACGACTGACACTTGAGCTAACATTCTAGGGCAATTCCTGATCCTATGCTCCATAGATCCACAAGCTAGACAAGCTCCCATCCTCTTCCAACACTCGCTTACATGACCTTTCCCACAATCAGCACAAAGTGGCAACCTTGGATTAACAGTAGGGGGCCTTGCTCTATCTAGCCCATTAACTCCGGCCCTAGCCCTAGGCATCAGTCCAACACCAGGAGTCTCAGCCTCTTTTTTACTCTTACCCCTTTCTTTTTCTCGATTTAAGTGCTCAGTAGGCTTTACCTCCTCTACTATCTTTGCCTTCTCCACCAACTTAGAGAAAACTCGCTCCCTTTATGGAGCTATCAGTACCCAGAGGCTATCTCTAAGTCTATCCTCAAACCTAATGCAACGCTCATACTCCGCTGCCACCATTACTCTTGCATACCTACTGAGGCGTAAAAACTCAGCCTCATACTCCGCCACCGATTTGTTTCCTTGGCTCAGGTTTAGGAACTCCTTCCTTCTAGCATCCACATAGCTTGCACCCACATACTTCCCTTGGAATGCAGCTTTGAAGAACTCCCAAGTGACCCGTTTCGGTTGGGTGCCCTATTTCACTGTCAACCACCACTGGTAGGCTTCTTCCCTTAATAGTGACACAGCTCCTTTCAGCTTTTGTTCCGGTGAGTAGTCCAAATCCTCCATTATTCTTTCAGTAGCCTCCAACCAATATTCATCCACGTTAGGAGCCACGCCAGCCATGCCTTTAAAGATCTCAGCCCCGTTCGATCAAATTCGCTCCGAAATGGACTCTCGATTTTCGCTGCCATTAATGGGCCCAGCGACCCTTTCCAAAATTCTCAGCATTGCCTATGACAATGCATCTTCTTCCGCAGCCCGATCATACTGTCCACTCCCAGCCACAGGTGAGGCCGGAGCCTCTTCTACTCCAACATCTAGCATATGGCCCGATGCCGAAGATTCAGCCTTAACACTTCCGCAGCCTCGGCCACGGCCGCTTGCACCTCTTCTAGCACTCATAGTCGATTCGTGTATTATTTGGATTAAAAATTTTATGAAGTTTTAGTTAGTTTAATAATTAACCCGATGTTTATAGTTTCGAGATCCTACGAGCTTCAGTTCCATTCTAACATAATCATCTAAAGTAGCCCTCTAACTATCTACTGTATAACAATTTAAACAGGCTTAAGAACAAGAATACTTACTTGGTTTCGACATCGGAGACTCGGTGTACCGCTTAGTAAGACTTCCCTTTTTCCAAAACATTGTGATTCAAAATATATATTTTGTAGGACACAAAAAAAACCAAGTAATAAGGCCCAATTCACAACCCGAGTTTTGCAACCTGGACTCTAACACCACTAAATGTAACACCCCAAACCTGGCGCTGACATTATGGTCGAATCTGGCATGTTACATTGAAGTGTTTTAGTGGAAACCGTGTTTTCATTGAAAACCCTTCTTAAAAAAACCCTAATTAACTAAAAAAACCTTTTAGTTACGAAAGCCTTGTTTAAATCATTTGATATTGAAAAAAAAACTTAGTTGCGGAAACGTAGAAAACATACTATAATTTAAGAAATCCAAGTTCAACTTCTAATAATTACAATGAAAATAATAATAATTTAAGTAGTAATTGAAAACCTTATTACAATCTGGTCTGAACACACTTAAAAAGAAATAAAAACTTAAATGCTTAAAAAAACCAAGTCCGAATTATCTTGCTAGCCGGCCACCCAGATCCCTCCAAACATCGAACCTTTTACTGAACATCACCTGAAAATAAAATAAAAGAGGGGGTGAGTTTTCACAAACTCAGTGTGTACAACCCTCGACAAAAACAAGCATTCAAAAAAAACATCATTCATCAATCATGCAATGCAATCCCATCCAAATTATCCATCCGCTACATACCAGCTCCGTCCCCCGTCACACCATGTGGCGATATGAATATCGACCCACCCAGCCCACACACCATGGTAGCCCTGTTGCGGAACTACCTTCATTTACATATTGGGCTTTAAAAGCCGTCGGTGAATCCATGATTGTTAAGCAACTGTGAGATCCTCATATACTTCCTCCGTTCCATAATTCCCACCCATACGCAACCTAAGCAGAATATCATATGTATGCATGTCACATCCATAAAACTTACATTCTACACCTAGGGGTATTTTGGTTATTTTCGCCCTTAGGGGCATTTCAGTAATTTCCTTTAATTACGGTTTTCACTTGGCTTGGCCCATTAACAAGTCCCGTGAGCTAAGATGAACGAACACTATGCACTAGGTAGGATTCCAGAGAAGAGGAGGTGAGTCATTAAGACCGCTTAAGTACCAAACTCTCCCTAGATCTAATCCTAGACATGCATATACCCGTTGCCACACCTTAACCCTTTGACTTGTCCACGGTCACAATATATTAATTAAGTCTTATGTGGATATCATATACTAGGCCCAAAACCCCCTACAAAGCCCAAACAATTTCACATACATGTATCTGGCCCATTAAGCCCAACTACTTGTCAACCCTGATTCTTTTAATAATTAAACTATAATTTCATTTATTCCTAGGTTCGAAATCAAACCCTAATTAAGACCTACTATAATTATCACATGGCTAGGAACATAAAACATAATTTTTATCAAAATTGAAAACAAAGAAAGTTTAGGATTTCAAGATTTTTGGGCTTCGAGATTTTTGGGGTGTTACATGACCCCTCCTACGCAAGAAGCAACCAATGATATCAGGGCAACAACGAAAACTGAAGAGCAATACAAGAACCATACGAAGCCCAAAGAAAAGAAGAGAAAGTGCTCTAAAGACAAAAAGCACAAGAAGAAGGAGAAAAAAGATGAGGAAGAATATACATCGTGCAGCCACATTGATGGCCGAGGAATATTGAGTTAGTTTATTTTAAGTTTTAGTTGTAGTATCATGCATTGCATATCGCTATAATTTTCATTTTATTAGTGCATATTGTCGTTGCATTTTTATTGTCAATGCATTTAGGTTGCATTAGTAAAGGACGACTAGTAGCATTCCTTGAATCTTGAATTAATCTACCTTTTACATCTACTCAAATGCATATATAGTTATGAATAAGAGACACTCGAATGTGGGTGTATTGTTAAATGTTAAAGAGGGAACACTCCAATACAAGCATTAGAAAAATGAATCTGGCCAAAGGTTGTTGTTGCACAACCATGAGGGTTTGTTGCACTCGATCGTTACTTTTTAGGAACACTGGTACAATAATTCAATGATATCCCTCGTTCATAAAGAAAATAAGAGTGAGAAACATATATTGTACAATAAATGTTGTATTGGTAGATAGAATTTAGGATTTAAAATATGATATTGGCTTTGAAGAAGTTGCAATCTTTTTCACTCATACTTATGTACTGTCGATGCAATATTTTGTCATTTGAATGTGACTCATTCATTGAGAGTTTTTGGTGATTCAAGTTGCTAGAATGATCATTTGCCTTAGTGAATTCTTGTGTAGCCTTCCTAGTTTCTGTTTTACTTTAGGACAAATAAAAACTCAAGTTTGGGGGTGTGATAGTACTAGAAAAAACATATGTTTTCTCCCCTACTTATTGGTTAATTTGTACCCATTTAGTTATCTTTAGCACATATTTCAACATTTTCAATTCAGTAAATTGCATTTTATAACACAGTGCATATCAGCCTATTTATCCAAAAAATTTTCATGTTTTGATACTGATGTTGCTGCATGAGTGTTTTCAGATTGCGCCCAGAATTGTCGTCGCACCTAACAGCTGTCAGGACAACAACAAAAAGTGTAAGCTATTCAGTTTGGTACAACTAAATTGTATGTACAAAGGCAGCATGAGCCTAATGAAAGGACACCTATGCTATTTGGATAAATATCAATATATTTATGTGAAAAGGAGGAGAAGAGAAGAGGATATTTCTCAACCTTTCTTTTGAAGCTTTTTAGCTATGGCAGATTAAATCTCCTACAGGTGAACTGATGTGAACAGGATGTAGGTTAGCTCTTGATGAGGAGCCCTGAGTGCGACACAAGAGGGAGTTGTGTAACACCCCTAACCTGTATCCATCGCCAGAATAAGGTTTCGAAGCATTACCAGAACATTCAAAAAAATTTTCAATTAATTTACGTAAATTACTATTCGTTTACCAAGATCATTCATAACGTCCCTCGATCGGCCCCTCGAGGCCCAATACTAGCATTAGAATCAAGGCTGGACTTAATCGAGAACTCTAATAATTTTTCATGACACTTTGAAATTTTTCCAAGGTGTAGGGCTCACACGCCCGTGTGGTCCAAGGGACACACCTGTGACCTTGGGACATGCCCGTGTTGGAGGCCGTATTCGACCCCGTGTAACTCTCTGAATTGCACACACGACCATGCCACATGCCCGTGTGCTAGGCCGTGTGGTTAATTATTTCAATTCGCAAGTAGGTGCAGGTTTCACACGGCCAAGACACATACCCGTGTTATAGGCCGTGTGGCACACACGGGTGAGACACACACCCATGTCTCTACCCGTGTGCTCAATTCTGAGCATTTTGTTTTTCAAAATTATGGTGCAGGGGACACATGGCCTAACCACATGCCCATGTTACTAGGCCGTGTGTCACACACGGTCTAGACACACACCGTGTGTCTGCCCATGTGGACAAAATGAAGCCATTTCTAACTTCATTTCTCACCAAAAATTTCACCCAAGATCTGCACTTGAAACACACATCCAATACCAGCTAATTCAAGCATTCAAATTGGGCAATTTTCATCATTCACAAAGCATATCACAACAAGCATACATGATTACAACCTTACCTTAGTTTAACTTGAGCATTCATAACATTGATCACATATTCTTAACATAACACATGTGTATATATATATCATAATAATCTACTTAGTCATACCAAAATGAACCATTACTATCCATTTCAATGGCTAGGTTACAAAATAACATTTCAAGCCACTATTGGCCAAGTTGTCCTATACATGCCATTATACCAAAATGATTTTACTATGTATACCCCAAATGACTAGTTGATAGTGTGACGATGCTCTAGTGATCTCCAACCATTGCGAGCTTCCGAGCACTATAAAACAGGGGAAAATAAAATGGAGTAACATTACATGCTTAGTAAGTTTGTATAACGGAAACTAAACTTACCAATCTTGCTTATTAAATATAGGCATACAATGTTATGTTTCCATCCATTTGGCTAAATTGCCTAAACATACATTCAATCAAATATGTTAGTCACCAAAATCTTCATATCAATCAAGTAACATAGATGAGCTCATGATGCAATACTCTTTCAAGGCATAATCAATTCATCTCAAAGTTCTCATGCCATGTCAAGAGTTTTATGTCTGTTGAATCATTGAGTTCCGATATATGCTTAAGTAGTACACTCGAAGTGTACGATTCAATAACCCGTCAATTACTTATTCAAGGGTACCCCTTAAGGCACTTAACCAAGAAACACTCTCTCAAGCCACATATCATATAACATGATTACCAGTCCAGGCGAAATCCTTTATATAACATATGCTCAGAGGAGCTCGATTAGGATTACTAGACTAGGCTAAACCCTAATCATAACGTATGCTCGAGAGGTATTATATCAGGATTACACATCCACGCTAAATCCTTTCCATAACAAGGTCAACGGGATTACTCATCCGAGCTAAATCTCGTCTGCAACAAATGCAGGACTTTATTAGTTTCGGGAAAGCGTATATAATCATCGGAATTCAACATTCAATCGAGACTTAACCCTTTATCACCATTTCAAGCATTATATCAAATTTTCCATCATAGTATACAAGTAAATCACATCAGTTTAAATCACATTACATACAAACACAACTTTCAATTAACATAATTACATGCTCGATTAAGTTACATAAACTTACCTTGACACTTGTTCGTGTAAAAAGTCTACTAATCCGAAACCTTTTCTTTTCCTCGACCTAACCTCGAATTAGTGTTGTCCGGATCTATATAAATGAATTTAACCATCAATTTCACACATTTGATATTTAAATTGACTCAATTTATGTCCTAAGAAAAATTACCAATTTGCCCCTAACTTTCCCATTAATTCTGATTTTGTCCCTAGGCCCGAAAAATGAAACTTGTGCAAATTACTCCCTATTACAAGCCTAGCCAAATCCCCATTACAAATTTTTCGGCACATATATTCATAAAATTTAAGAATTTTTCATTAAATTTTACAACTTTTCATTTTAGTCCCTATATCATGTTTCATCAAAAATCACTTTGTGAAAGTTGTTTATCTATCAACAATCTATCATTTTCTACCATAAATTTCTAATTTCCAGCATATACATCCATGACGTATTTTTCATACCCTGATAACTTTTCAAATTAATCACTCAAATAGAGAGATTAAGCTATCCCGGTTTTAAAAATACCAAAAATACTAAAAACGGGACAAGGAAACTTACCCAATTAGGCCTTGAAGGTTTCTTTTCCCTCTCCTAAGGTTTCCATGTGTTTTAGGTTGAAGATGACATAAAATAAGATGATATCTTTTATCATCTTTTAATTAATTTAATTATTTCAAATTCCAATTTAGTCCTTGACCTTTTCTAATTTTTCCATGGACGAGTCACCAAAAATCTACGTACTTTTCTTTAATGGTCTAATTACCATATAAGAACATCTATATTTGAATTTCATAGCTATTTAACCATTATAGCTACTAGAATTCAACTTTCGCATTTTATACGATTTAGTCCTTCTCGTAATTAAACACTTAGTTGATAAAATTTTCGTTTCAAAATTTTCACACGACATGCCTATTATAATACGGATCATATAATGAAATAAAAATAAACCTTATTTTTGGGTCAGATTTGTGGTCCCAAAACCACTGTTTCGATTACACTGAAAAATGGGCTGTTACAAGTTGAGAGATCAAGTCAAGATTTTCTAGGAATAGTGCTCTCCACTTGTTTCTTTTATGTTTCTTTTCTAAACGATGGCGGTTACTTTCTATTTCATGCTTGTAAGGAAGTACACATGGTTTCTAGGTTAAACGTTATTTTATTCAATCTTGCTTCTACTATTTAATCTTTGAGTTTGAATGTTTTCAACATGGAAATGTTATTGCGGTCACTGACACTAGAAAGTGCAGCAACAGTTCAAGCTAACAAGCATGACAACTGAAGTTGCTTAAGGATTAGTGGAATTTAATCCACTTGTTCTTAATAGTTTTCCATTGCTATCATTGGAAGGGGTGGTTAATGTGCATTTTTAAGTCTTAGATTAAATATAGAAGTTAAACTTCGTAAGATATCCATTGTAGTTTAATGCATCAACAATCACCTATCCTTTTTACCTTGTGACTTAGTATTCTATTGAATATTCACGTTGGGAATCCTAGTTTCTCACTATTATATTTTATCTTATTATTTTCAAGTTATTGCTTCGATAACTACTCTCACAACATATCTCATTTTATCTATTTATTGCACTAACATTGATAGACAAAAGACAACCGTCCTCATGGGATCGATATCCGTAAAACTCACATCTGTCTACTATACTTGCATCAACAGTGTATGCTTACACATTATTGCTGTGACGTTAAATAGCCAGCCAAGCTCTTAGAATGATGAGAAGTTTCGAAGACGAAATTTCCTAAGTTGCGGAGAGTTGTAACATCTTGTCCGATGAAGCCTTAATGTCTAGATATTGTTTAGGGAAATAAGACAGATGATATAAGTTTCAAGTTTGTATAGTGTTAGAACTAGATTGTAACAACCTGATTTTGGGTCTAGTTAGAATAGTGATTTCAAGACCACAAATCCAACGTAGAAAAGTTCACTTTTATTATATTTTTATAGTCTATAATTTCACGGGACGATTTTGTGAAAATTTTGTTCGAAAATTTCATCGTTTGGGAACTCAATTTAGTCAAAAGGACTAAATTGTAAAAAGTGCAAAAGTTGAGTTCTACATGTTAGAGTGTCCAATTGTTATGAAATTTTAAATTGGAGGTCTTTAAATTGTAATTAGACTATTGGTTAAGTTGGTGGACAAAAATGGACATGGTTTGGTATATTTCTAAAGTTTTTCATTAAGGGTAATTTGGCTATTTGGTAATTAAAATGAATTAAAAACAAACTTAAAAGCCAATTTTTATCCATCTTCAACCCCTTGGCTGATTTCACATGAGCAAGACATAGCTAGGGTTTTTCAAGCTGCCAAGCTCGATTTAAATCCATTTTAGCCCGATATTTAATGTTCTTTACATTTTTTAGATCCTCGTAGCTCAGTTTAATAATTTCCACCATTATTTTAAGCTAGGGTTTGTGTTTAAAAATTTACCCATGGATGACATGCATGTGTTTTGGTGTTTTATGGAAGAATATGAAAGTTTGGGGTGTGATAAATAACTTTTATTAAGTGATTTTTAATAAAATTACATAAAAGGACCTATTTGTAAAAGTTGTAAAATTGTGTTGAAAATGTGATTTAGTGAAAAATGTGAGCTACTATAAGAGGGAATATGAATCGGCTAGGCTTAGGATTTGAGAAAAATAATTTCTTTTCATCTTACGAGCCTAGGGGCAAAATTATAAAAATGTGAAACTTTAAGGGCAAAAATGTAATTTTTCCATAGTGTATTTTTGGACTAAATTGAATAATGTGAGTATTAAATAAGTTAAATGTGTTATTATAGATAAAGAAAGACGACGAATTGACCTTGATCGGGGAAAAGAAAAAGTTGTGGACTAAATTTCAAATTCGTCATATTTTGCACCGAGGTAAGTTTGTATGTAAATAATGCACTTTTTTTACTTACGTTATCACATTTTATAACATTTTATGAAATGTTTTTGAATATTAAATGAATTTGACAAGTATCAAAAAGTGAGAAATTTCCCGGTTGAGCATTAGGAATAAAATAGGATACAAGTGATATGTCACTAGTGACTCAAGTGTGGCACTATGTGAAGGCCACTTTGAGAAGAGATAGCTTGGTCACAAGTGTGGTACTATGTGAAGGCCACTTTGTGAAGAAAGATAGCTTCGGTCACAAGTGTGACACTATGTTAAGGCCACTTTGTGAAGAAGGTAGCTTTGACTACAAGGGTGGTAAATCCGTTATTATTCTGATGTGTGCAACGAGAAATGACTATGTGTAATTGAATATGACTATGTGATGAATAAGTGCAGGTACATGTGTTTAAAATTATGAGCAATGTGCTCAATATGTGATCGAACTTTGGTAAGATTGATATGGAGTAAGTGTTACAATGAAAGTTACTACAAAGAAAACAGGAAAGAGTGAAATTTAGTAATAAACAGTTTTGGACAACAGCAGTTGTGTGACTTTGATAAATCACCAAAAATGGTGGCAACCAAATTATAGTTTGAATAAGATATGCAATTGAATCTTATTGAGTCTATTTTCATATAAAGGAAACAGTGTAAGCAAAAGAATATCATATTATGAGATATTTGAATTTTTGTGAGACAAAGTCAGAATGATTTCGGAATCTCCTATTCTAATTTTGGAAAGTCATTAAAAATTGTACAAAAATAATTATTGGTTATAATTTATATTATTAAAATCCTTAATGAGTATAGTTTCAAAACAAACAAACGACAACATCATCTGAATCCTGTATGAGGAGATAATTAATTTTTAGTGAAGAGGGGCGGAACTATTGGGTAGCAAAACAAGGGTGAATTTATAGAATAAACTGTACTTATTGGGTAAACAAAAAATTCTAAAAATTTTATGGTAAGAATATATGCGAGTCTAGTTTCTGGAAAAATTAGCAGATCTTAATTTGGAGCTCCATAGATCTAGATGTAAATAATTTATTGACTGTGACTCGAATAGACAACTTGTTTTGAACTTGAGTAAATAGTGGATCTATGTGTAGTTATGATTGTATTATTTTGGAAACATATTTTGAGGATTTATAAAAGCATGTTAATAATTTTTTTTATTATTTACATACCTACTTACCAAGCTATATGCTTACTCCCCTCTCTTTTCCCTTGTTTAATAGTGTCACCAAGCTAGCTCAGGGTATAGAGATCGTCGGAGATCCATCCACACTATCATCATTCTTTTGGTATTTTGAAATTCATATTTTGAATTATGGCAAGTATAGAGGACTTGGTTATTTTGTTATATGTCATAATTGATTTGGCCTAAAATGTTGGCCTTTAATATTTGATAACTCATTTTGTATTAGACCATCGATGTTGGCTAATATTAGTTAAGTTATATGTTATGATGATGCATTTTGTGAGAGGCATGAGTTGGTTGAATGAGTGTGTAATGACTAAATATGGACAATGTGTCATATGAATGGTTGTGTGAAGGACACGGCCTTGGACACGGGCGTATGCCCCTATTTTTTAAAAAAAATTTCAATGTTTTTCAAAGTTCTCGGTTTAATCCCGGACCGCTTCCATAGTATGTTTTGGGCCTCGTAGATCCATATAAGGGACTTAGTGATGGAAATTGAAAAGTTTAATTTGGATGTAAAAATTATGTCTCGATTCTGTACGATTGCATGTGTATGTTTCAGTAATGCCTCATACCCTATTCCGACGTCGAACACTGGTAAGTGGTGTTACATAGATTAAGTATAAGAACCCTTTTGGCATGCCTGTAATGCCTTGATGTTGGCGAATACTAGGTTGGCACATAGTGATCAAGAAGTGTGTCTGGTAAGGAAGGATTTGCCAAAAACCTTTGATGGCACATAGAGAGGGCAAACTCCATTATGGACAAGGGAAATGATCTTGATGATGTGAGTTTACATCAATAGTGTAGAGTATCCTATAAGGTTGTCTTTGAGCCAGTCAAGATGGAAGGAACAATAGTCAACAACCAACCAAACGAGAACCGAGATAGTTAAGGAACACAGTTAGGTACTCAATTAGTTTCCTTGGAAATTGTAGATTTGGATAAGACTACCCAATGACTGATGTAACGTTTAATAAGTTTTAATAAAGACTTGGGTTGAGTTTAAGTGTTCAAGATAGGTTAAGAAGAAAATATCTTCTCTCTTCCTTTTCTTAAGATCATAGGACTGGAAGAAAGGTGAGGTACTCCTCTAAGCTAAGTCTAAAACCACGATGTTTGAACAAAATTTCCTTAAAAGTAGGGTAACGCTTGGTATTTAGGCAAACTCTGAACTTAATATGTAAAGTAAGTGTTACTTCAAGTGGTGAAGTGTTGTCTACCCTACTTGTAACACCTCTAACCCGTATTTGTCGCCAGAATAGGGTTATGAAACATTACCATAAAAATCGTAACTTAAAACATTTGATTCCAAAAATTTCATAAATCATGGCTTAATTCATTCAAACACATACACATTATCCCTTATTCGAGTCATCGAGGCCTTACGAACACTTTAGAAACAATTCGGGACTAAATTGGAAACATCTAGAATTAGAAATTTATAGAAAAAGATAGAAAATTTCACACTGCAGGGGCCACACGGCCGTGTGCCTCATACGGCTGAGACACACGCCTGTGTACCATTTGAAATCGGGACACACGACCGTGTCCTAACCCATGTCCGTGCCCGTGTAACTCTCTAACTTGGGTCACACGGCCAACCCACACATCCGTGTGTCAGGCCGTGTAACTCTCGAAATGGCTTCACACGCCTGTGTGCCAGGATGTGTGCTAGGCCATATAACTGCATGACTTGAAACCCTTTGAAACCTATAGGGGACACATGGCCATGTTGCATGGTCGTGTGTTATACACAGCTGAGACACACTCCCGTGTCTTGGCCCGTGTCGACAAGAAATAGGCCAAATTCAAGCCATTTCTTTCACCCAAATCAAGCACACACCTACAAGCCATTTTATCATGCAATCAAGCCTTAAAACATACCTAAAACATGCATAATAAGGCCAAATCAATAGGTCATTTATCCATACAACCAATATGCCCAAAAGGCACCGCAATCATAGCAACCAAGCATACTTAAACATATGCATAATTTAGTCATTCATCACTCATACATTTCTATCCTATTTCCATACCAAACTTACCACAATGACACATGCCAAATCACATTGAAACATACCAAATTGGTTATTCAAAACCTACATTCACTTGACCATTTCAACGCCAACCATCAAAGCATCAACATACCAAAAGTTCACCAACCATAATATCACATTTACAAGCCAAACATAACAACTATCTCATTAAACACAATTCACCTATACATGCCATTATAACCAAGAACAAAACATCAAAATATACTGATATATTTTCTAGATAGTGTGGTAGGTCTCTAACCAGCTTCCAAACCTATCGAGCTTCCGATAATCTAAAAAAGCATAGGAAAGAAAAACGACGTAAGCACATAATGCTTAGTAAGTTCGTAATTCATGAACATAGCTTACCATTTCAATGCATAATTGTAACACCCTGTACCCGAGTCCGTCACCGGAGTCGGACACGAGGGGTTTGCAGTCTTAAATCACTTCTTTGCACAATCCATTTTAAATTTTCCAGGCAAGCTGGCTAACTGCGTAACTGTCACCTTAAAAATCATATATTGAGTTTCACAACTCGAAAATCAGTTTCGTGATTTTTTCCTGAAACTAGACTCATATATGCATCTACAAATTTTTTTATAGAATTTTTGGTCGGGCCAATTAGTACAGTTTATTAGTCAAAGTCTCCCATGTTACAGGGATCGACAACACTGACCTTTGTGCATTACGACTTGGATATCTCCCTGTACAGGGGTTCAATACTGATGCCGTTTGTTTCTATAGAAACTAGACTCAAAAAGGAATCTATGCATATATGGCATGACTTCTAATTATCTCTGGTTAATTTATAAAAAATTTCCAAAGTTGGAATAGGGAATCCAGAAACAGTTCTGGCCCTGTCTCACGAAAACCTGAATATCTCTTAACATACTGTTCATATGATCGTTTCATTACTTTCCTATGAATATAGATTCATCAAGGTTCGTTTTCATAATTTATTCACTATTTAATTCCATTCCTAATATTTTTAGTGATTTTTCACATCCACATCACTGCTGCTGCCAGCATCTGTTTTTAAGGTAAACTTTACCTATTTCATGATCCTCCATGGATCAACTAGAGTTTGTCATACATATTCCAAAAGTGATCATGAATAACCATTCCCATGGCTAACCGTTACCAACATTTCCATACCTCTCGACGGACAACATACAAAACGATTATAATGCTATGATCAAAGTATATTTAAGCCATTTTCGCATGGCTATCCAAATTTACACAAAACCGAAGGGTACATGACCAACAACAAAAGGGTAGTCCTATACATGCCATTTCAAAGTTCAACCAAAAGTATACCAAAAGGAGCTTTGATAGTGTGGGCGACTTCGACTTCAAAATCCCGAGTCCAATAGCTGAGGAACCAAAATCTATAAAACAGAGAATCAAAGAAACGGAGTAAGCATTAAATGCTTAGTAAGTTTTGAGCAAAGAATTTAGACACAACCAAAGTATAGCATTCATGTAGCTAAACGGATAATTTCATATGCACAAATTTTCAATATCATACTTACTTCACATTACCAACCCTTTTATTCATACACAAAGATCAACTTAGCCAAAGGCCGGTAGCTCATTTATCAACTGAGCGAATACTCATTTGTAAGGGCTCAACTAATTTAAAGCACATACGAAACATACCTCAATGTTGGGATGTTACAAGCGTATTAACTGAAATTTTTACAGCAAGATCATTCATTCCCGAATCACGTACCTTCGGAATTTAACCGGATATAGCTACTCGTTCAAATGCCTTCGGGACATAGCCCGGTTATAGTAACTCGCACAAATGCCTTCGGGACTTAACCCGGATTTAGTAACTCGCACCAATGCCTTCGGGCTTAGCCCGGAATTAGTAACTCACACAAATGCCTTCGGATCTTAGTCCGGATATGGTCACTTAGCACAAAGCCTTCGGGACTTAGCCCGGACATCATTCGAATAACCATGCACATTTAACAATAAATCATGACACATTCGTATTTCATTTTCATTAGCAAAACTCAAACACAAGACACTTATCACTCTTGCAATTTCGGCTCAATAGCCACACACAAAGAGCATGATTTTGATTTGTTTAAAACATGATCTAATCAAATCATAATTTAAGCTCTATTACTCAAGAACTTACCTCGGATGTGGTCGAGGGATTTCGACAGCTATTCGATCACTTTTTCCTTCCCCTTATCCAACTATGGTCCTCTAAGCTCTTAAGCTAATTCAAACAAATTTAACTCATTAAAGTCTCATTTTGCTAGCTTATGGCCGAATATGACAAGGAGTTTGATAGGTCATATGGCCACCTTTTAGCTCAAATACACAATGGTCATACGCATTTTTAATCACATCAAGCAATTTAATACAATTCATTCGAACATCAAAAGAGAAGCTCAAGGTACTTAGCCCATATATACATTAGACATTAGAGTCACATATGTACGAAATCACGAATCGAATTCAACATACTAGCTAATATTTCCCCTTAGCCAAATTTTTCTAAGTCAAGCTAAAGCCATCAATAGGCTACCTATGGCCGAACATACACAACTTATGTACTTATTCATGTGGCCGAACATACATGTCTATGTTGGGGCCGATTGCAACACTTAATACATTCTACAAGTATGGTCACTTGTATTGACTAAACACCATTTTGTTTCAAGTTCAAAACTTAGCTAATACACACATATACACTAGTAAATCAAGCACTAACATTTGCACTTCACCTTACTACCATTTCTCATCCAATAACGTGAACAACAACCATATTTCTCTTCTACTTCCTACCATGGTCGAATGCATCACAACACCATACCATTTCAATTTTGGTCATGGTTGAACGAGGAACTTAATGTCTCACTCAAAGATGCTAAAAAGAAGATTCAAGAGTCATCAATCCACCATCACATGCATCATTACAAGCTTCACTTTTAGCATGCAAATAACATCAACACAAATCCACCTTAGCCGAATATCATCTCCATGGCATAGTAAAGATTTGAACCATGGGCTAGTTAGAACTCAAGCTAACAAAAAAAACATGCATGAATCTCATGGCACAACATCAAACTTACCTTCACCTAGCTACAAGCATGGCCGAATCTCTTCAACATTTCCTCCCTTCTTTCTTTTGAATTTTCGGTCAAGAAGAATGAAAAAAGGATGGACACATTTTTTTTTCTTTTGTTTTCATCATTTTCTTTCTCTTTTTTTTTCCATTTCTTTATTACTAACTTTATTTTATTGTTTCCTCCCATGATGCACCAACACAACATGTCTATGACATGTTTTGCCCATCACCCTTTGTCCACCCTAATGTCATGGCCGGCCACTGCTAGATGGGGGGAAAATTGACATGCAAGTCCCCCATTTTTCAACATGCACTAATAGGTCCTTATGTTTTGATCTATCACATTTCAAAAGTGTCACACATAAGTCCTATTGACTAAATTCACATGCAATTTACTAAATCGAAGCTTAAAATTTTCACACATTTATTTTAGACAATAAATATCATATTCAAATAATTTGGTGACTCGGTTTAGCGGTCCCGAAACCGCTTTCCTACTAGGGTCCCTTTAGGGCTGTCACAATAATCATAAAATAGACATGAATCAATCCAACATTACTTGACACAAGCCTAAGCATCATCGACAACACAAGTTAGTGATTAAACACATAACTTAGCAATATCGTCACATGGAAAGGTATAGTACATGAACGTAGCATTACTTAAATCATACATTTCTTAGTCATGAGTGCTCACACTTTGATCATCAACAATTCATACCTTTTCATGAAATCTTAATGTAGCTTTTGGTACACTTACCGTTCTTCCCCTTTTCATGCCCGTTGAACCACATAGAACAATATCGGATACGCGGGAAGCTCACACAAAGTGTGCTAAATACATGGTCGAAACCATTTATTTCCTTTTCCTTTACATAGATGCTCACTCGAGCCATAAATGGGTCTGCTCACACAAGCTAATAGTTGGAATCTAGCTATACGATGCCTCTCACACAAGCTGACTAGTATCCACAAAAAATGTCGTAACTCAGCCATAGGTATGAAATTCAGGACAAGCACCCGAAACATGGTAACCCTAATGACATGTCATTTGTATCGTATATATTCCTATTGTTCAAACGGGACGCGATAGTCATCATAACATCATTGGATTTTTGTCATGACATGATATGATGAATAACATAATAACATTTAAATCAAATACAGTAAAATGCTATTTAAACATACGAACATACCTCAATCACGAAAATGACGAAATATGATTGACTAATCTGATACTTTATCTTTCCCTCTATCTAGATCTGTATGAGTATTAACTTGATCTAAGTAAGCAAATTCAATTCATTCAATATTCATTCTATTCAATTCAGTAAAAAATACAACATTTTGCAAATTTACAATTTTACCCATAATATTTTAACTTTTGTTATAGTTTAGTCCTTAAGCCAGTAAATTGAAATCCATGCAATTTCATCCACATAATATGCTAGCTAAATTCATATAAACCCATAGAAACTCATAAAAATCATTATTTCACAATTTCGCCATGTATTTTACACATTTTACAAATAAGCCCTTAATTGACATTTTCAGTCAAAATCACTTTACAAAACTTGTTTATTTATCAACAAAGATTTATTTTATTCCATCAAACATAAAAAATCACATGAAAAAATTCACAGTAAAACCCTAACGTTTTAACAGTTTTTTAAATTAGTCCCTAAGCTAGCTGGATTAAGATAAAATGATTCTAAAAACATAAAAATCATCAAAAACGGAACCAAAATTCACTTACATGAACAAGGAGACTTGGCCGAACCTTGAAACTTATTCAATGGAGTTTCTAAGTTTAATTTTTGGTGGATGGATGCATTTTGGAAGACAACACTTTTGCTATACTTTATTTTACTTATATTTATTAAATTACTTTATTAACCTTTAAAAACACCTGTTTAGTGTCCATAAATGTCCAATCAATATAACAATGGTCTAATTACCACATAAATCCCTTAACTATTTAAATTCATAGCTAATAGATACCTTTAACTATCAAAACTCTACTTTTGCACTTGTTATGATTTAGTGCTTTTTACTAAATTAAACATGCAAATGATAAAATTTCTTAATGAAATTTTTATACGAAACTACTAATATACTGTACACATTATAATAATAATAAAATAAATATTTTCATGTCAGACTTGTGGTCCCACAACCATTGTTTCAATTTCACTGAAAATAGGCTTTTACAACTCTCCCCTTGAAGGAATTTTCGTCCTAGAAAATCTTACCAGAAAAGAGGTTCGGGTGTTGAATTTTCATAGCTTCTTCTGATTCCCAGGTGGCTTCTTCTAAACCGTGTCATTTCTAAATGAATTTCACTAAAGCTTTGTTTTTATTTCTCAATTCTTTAACCTCTTGAGCTAGAATTCTATTCGGTTCTTCGTTGTACGTCATATAAAGCTGAATCTCAACATTGATAGGTGAGATTACATACGAAGGGTCTGATTGGTACCGTCGTAACATAGATATGTGAAACAAATTATGGATCTTTTCTAATCTTGACTGCAACGCTAATTTGTAAGCTACTAGTGTGATTCTTTCAATAATCTCATACAGCCCAATAAATCATGGACTTAACTTTCCTTTACGATTTCAGGGTGATACTTTCAAAAAAACATAATCATGAATTTGAAACTCAATGTCTTTTCTCTTTAAATCCACATAAGATTTATGTTGGTCTGAAGCTACTTTCAATTTATGTCGAATAATTTTAACTTTTTCTTCGGTTTTGTAACACCCCTAACCCATATCCGTTGTTGGAACAGGGTTTTGGAGCATTACCAGAACATTCAGAAACATTTACAAATAACTTACAAAAATTACAATTCATTTACAGAGATCATTCGTAACGTCCCTTGATTAGGCCATCGAGGCCCAATACAAGCATTAAAATCAAGTCAGGACTTAGTTGGGAACTTTAAGAATTTTTTGCGACTATTCAAAATTTTTCCAAGGTGCCGGGCTAACTCGCCCGTGTGGTCCAAGGGACACACCCGTTTGACCCTGGGACACGCCCGTGTTGGAGGCCTTGTTCAACCTTGTGTAACTCTCTGACTTGCACAGACGGGCATGCCACATGCCCGTGTGCTAGGTCTTGTGGTTAATTAATTCAATTTGAAAGTAGGTGCAGGTTTCACACGCCCAAGACACATGCTCGTGTTCTAGGCCGTGTGGCATACACGGCTGAGACACACGCCCGTGTGCCTAATTTTGAGCATTTTGTTTCTCAAAATTAAGGTGCAGGGGACACACGGCGTAACCACATGCCCATGTTACCGGGCCATGTGTCACACACGGTCTAGACACACGCCTGTATGTTTACCCGTGTGGACAAAATGAAGCCATTTCTTGCTTCATTTCTCACCCAAAATTTCACCCAAGACCTGCACTTGAAACACACATCCAAAACCAACCAATTCAAGCATTTAAATTAGGCAATCCTCATCATTCAACAAGGCATATCACTATATGCATATGTGTTTATAGGCTTATCTTGGAATCACTTAAGCAATAACAATATTTGATCACATATACATAACATATCACATAAGAATATATTATCATAACTTACTTAATCGTACCAAAGTAAACCATTACTAGCCATTCCAATGGCTAGGTTACAAACCATCATTTTCAAGCCACTATTGGCCAAGTTGTCCTATACATGCCATTATACCAAAATGAATTCTACTAAGTAGTATACCCAAAAAGACTAGTTGATAGTGTGACGATTCTCCAATGATCTCCAACCCTCGCGAGCTTTCGAGCGCCATAAAACAGGGGAAAAAGAAAATGGAGTAAGCATTACATGCTTAGTAAGTTCGTAAAACGAAAACTAAACTTACCAATCTTACTTATTAAATCTAGGCGTACAATGTTATGTTTCCCTCCATTTGGTGAAATTTCCTAATCACATACATTCAATCAAACATGTTAGTCACCAAAATCTTCATATCAATCAAGTAACATAGATGAGCTCATGATGCCATACTCCTTCAAGACATTATCAATTCATCTCAAAGTTCACATGCCATGACAAGAGTTTTATGTCCATTGAATCATTGAATTCCGATGGATGCTTAAGTAGTACACTTGAAGTGTACGGTTCAATAATCTGTCAATTCCTTATTCAAGGGTACCTTAGGGAACTTAACCAAGAGGCACTCTCTTGAGCCACTTATTGAATAATAGGATTACCAGTCCAGGCTAAACCCTAATCATAACATATGCTCGAGAGGTATTATATCAGGATTACCCGTCTGGGCTAAATCCTTTCTATAATAAGGTCAATGGGATTACTCGTCTGAGCTAAATCCCGCAACAATTGCAAGACCTTATTAGTTTCGAGAAAGCGCATATAATCATCAAAATTCATATTCAATCGGGACTTAACCCTTTATTACCATTTCAAGCATGTATCAATTTTCCATCATGACATACAAGTAAATCACATCAACATAAATCACATTACATAAAAACAAAACATTCAATTAACATAATTACATGCTCGGTTTAGTTACACTAACTTACCTCGATAATTGTTCGTGTAAAAAGTCTACTAATCCGAAACCATTTCTTTTCCTTGATCTAACCTCGAATTAGTGATCTCTAGATCTATATAAATGAATTTAACCATTTTGCCTCTAACTTTTCCATAAATTTTGATTTTGTCCCTAGGCCCAGAAACGAAACTTCTGCAAATTACTCCCTATTCTAAGCCTAACCAAAGCCCCATTACAAATTTTCCAGCACATGTATTCATAAAATTTAAGAATTTTTCATTAAATTTTACAACTTTTCATTTTAGTCCTTAAATCATGTTTTCATCAAAAATCACTTTGTGAAAGTTGTTTATCTATAAACAATCTTTCATTTTCTACCATAAATTTCTAATTTCCAGCATATACATCCATGACGTATTTTTCATACCCTGATAACTTTTCAAATTAATCCCTCAAATAGAGAGATTAAGCTATCCCGGTTTTAAAAATACCAAAAATACTAAAAACGAGACAAGGAAAATAACCCAATTAGGCCTTGAAAGTTTCTTTTCTCTCTACTAAGGTTTCCATGTGTTTTAGGTTGCAGATGACATAAAATAACATGAACTTACCTTGACACTTGTTCACGTAAAAAGTCTACTAATCCGAAACGTTTTCTTTTCCTTAATCTAACCTCGAATTAGTGTTGTCCGAATCTATATAAATGAATTTAACCATCAATTTCACACATTTGATATTTAAATGGACTCAATTTATGTCCTAGGAAAAATTACCATTTTGCCCCTAACTTTTCCATAAAATCTGATTTTGTCCCTAGGCCCAAAAAATTAAACTTGTGCAAATTACTCCCTATTCCAAGTCTAACCAAAGCCCCATTACAAATTTTCCAGCACATGTATTCATAAAATTTAAGAATTTTTCATCAAAATTTACAACTTTTTATTTTTTTCCCTAAATCATGTTTTCATCAAAAAATCACTTTATAAAAGTTGTTTATCTATCAATAATCTTTCATTTTCTACCATAAATTTCTAATTTCCAGCATATACATCCATCACCCATTTTCATACCTTGATAACTTTTCAAATTAATCCCTCAAATAGAGAGATTAAGCTATCCCGATTTGAAAAATACCAATATTACTAAAAACGGGACAAGAGAACTTACCCAATTAGGCCTTGAAAGTTTCTTTTCTCTCTCCTAGGGTTTCCATAGAATTTTAGGTTGAAGATGACAATAATAAGATGATTTTTTCTTTTAACTAATTTAATTATTTCAAATTCCAATTTAGTCATTGCCTTTTCTAAGTTTTCCATGGATGAGTCACCAAAAATCTACATATTTTTCTTTAATGGTCTAATTACCATATGAGGACCTTAATTTTTGAATTTCATAGCTATTTGATCCTTATAGCTACTAGAATTCAACTTTCGCATTTTTTCGATTTAGTCCTTCTCGTAATTAATTACTTAATCGATAAAATTTTCATGTTAAAATTTTCACACGACATGCCTATTATAATATAGACCATATAATGAAATAAAAATAAATCATATTTTTGGATTTTATTTGCGGTCCCGAAACCACTGTTTTGATTTCATTGAAAATGGGTTGTTACATGTTTCTCGTATCAAATCAACCTCGTGAAGCCTTCTCTCACTGAGCTCAGTCCAATATAATGGAATTCAACACTTTCGACCATACGAAGCATTGTACAGTGCCATCTTTATACTCAATTGATAACTGTTGTTATACGCAAATTCAACTAATGGTAGAAATTTCTCCTAGTTGCCTTCAAATTCCAAAACATAGCATCGTCACATATCCCCAAGCATCTGAATCACTCGCTCTGACTGATCAACCGTGTGAGGATGAAACGCGATACTACAATACAAACAGGTGCCCAGAGCCTCATGCAACCTGCTCCAAAATCTAGATGTAAACCGTGGATCTCTATCAGAAATAATAAAAACTGACACCTTGTGCAATCTGAAAATCTCAGCAACATATAACTCTGCTAATCTCTCGAGTGAGTAATCTCTACACACTGGAATGAAATGCGTATACTTCACCAGACGATCAACAATGACCCAAATTTCATTTTTCTTTCTCGGAGACAAAGGTAATCCAGATACAAAATCCATCATGACGTGCTCCTATTTCCACTCCGGACTCATCACTAGTTATAACAAACCAGAAGGTTCCTGATGTTCAGCTTTAACTTGCGGACAAACTAAACTTCTCGATACGAACTTAGAAATGTCACATTTCATACCTAACCACCAGTACATTTGTTTCAAATCACCGTACATTTTGTTGCTACCAAGATGAATAGACAAACTACTATTATGAGCTTCATTTAAAATCTTTTGGACAAGATCTAAATTTTTCAGAATGCAAGTCCTACCTTTGAAGTGTAAACTATCATCGGATCCAATCTAAAAATCTGAATCAGGAGTCGACTCAATCTGTTTTCATTTAGCTAACAATGCTTCATTGCATTTCTGAGCTTTGCAAATCTATTGCAAAAAGATCGGTCTAGCTTTCAACTCAACTAAGATCGAAAAATCATCAGACAACATCAATCGCGTATTCAACGTTCACAAAGCAAACAGAGACTTTCTACTCAAAGCATCAACAACTACAATAGCTTTTCCCAGATGATAATCAATGATCAAATTATAGTCTTTAAATAGCTCAAGCCATCCACGTCCCAAATTCAAATCTTTCTGCACCATTAAGTACTTCAAGCTTTTATGATCTACAAATATATGACATTCTTCACTGTATAAATGGTGTCGCCAAATCTTCAAAGCAAACACAATCGCTGTAAGCTCTAAATCATGCGTAAGATAATTCTTCTTGTGTGGTTTCTATTGTCTAAAAGCATAAGTTATCACTTTCCCTTCCTGCATCAGAATACAGCCCAAACTATTTAACGATGCATCACTATAAATCATGAATTCTTTACCTTACTCTTGTTGAACTAACAACGATGTATCAATAATCTTTCTGCAATAATCTCGTCAACTTTGTAGCAATCATCGAGAATCCCTTGTCAAATCTTTTGTAATATCCGGCTAAAACCATAAAACTTCTAACCTTAGATGCATTTCTCAAAGGCTTCCAATCAACAACAGCTGAAATTTCTTTTTGTGTGAAGTTTCCAAAATAATTCTCAAATGCTCGGCATGCTCAGACTCATCCCGTGAAGAAATCAAAATATCATTAATGAATACTACGATGAGTCTGTCTAAATACGGTCTAAAAATTCTATTCATCAAATCCATAAATACTACAGGTGCATTAGTTAAACCAAACGACATCACAAGAAATTCATAATGTCTGTACCTAGTCCTGAACGCAGTTTTTGGCACATCTGCATCTATAACTCACAACTAATAGTAACCAGAACAAAGACCAATCGTGGAGAATATTGTTGCACCTTTCAACTTATCAAACAGATCATCAATACGCGGTAATGGATATTTATTCTTTATTGTGACTTTGTTGAGCTATCGATAATCAATAATCTCATGGATTTATCTTTTTTCTTAAAAAATAGAATTGGTGCACCCCAAGGTGAAAAATTGGGTCGAGCAAAACCCTTATCTGTCAACTCTTGCAACTATGCTTTCAAGTCTTTCAACTCTATAGGTTCCATTCTATAAGTAGCTATAGATATCGAAGATGTTCCCGATACTAACTCGATAGCGATGTTCCCGATACTAACTCAATAGCGAACTCGACCTTTCGGATTGGCAGTAACCCAGGTAACTCCTCTAGAAGCACATCTGGATACTCACATACCACTGGAACCGATTCTAGCTTCAACTTAGAAATTCTACAATCAAATATGTAAGCAAGATAAGCATTATAGCCTTTTCTAACATATCTTTTTGTTGGCATAGTCGAAATAATATTAGACATACTGTCCAATCTATCTGATTCAATCAGAAGCTTTTCACCATTTTGACACTTTAACACAATAAGCTTTCATCTACAGTTCACAACAGTATCATGTAGAGTTAACCAATCCATACCCAAAATCACATCAAACTCATCAAAGGGTAGTAGCATTAAATCCGTTAACATCAATATCAAAGATAGAAAATGCACCAGTGATAACATCTGATGCTGAAGCTTACTCTTGTGCACGAATCACATAAGCTCATGTTGGTGCTCATGCCTCAGATCTCACATTAGAGCCCTTGGTCCCATTGCGGCTGTTACCCTTGGCAACTTCCCTCTCCCAACTATGTTACTTGGTCGAACGGTCTGAGCCTTTATTTTGGACCTCTCTAGGCAATCTCAGATAAAATGTTCATATGAGCCACATTTGAAACACGCGCTGTCTTTCATTTTGCATTCACCAAAGTGTTGACGTCTACACTATTGACAATTAGGTTGATTACCCTTAAGACTATCTATGCTCGCAACGGAAGTAGCTTGAGGTTTTGAAATCGTGTGATGTTTACCTCAATCTCTACCAGAATATCCCATTGAAAATGTTGAATGGTTACGATGTTCTTTTTACTTATTCAATGATAACTAGAATGACTTTCCTGTTGATCTCTTTCTCAAAATTTGAGCTTCATAACCACCTTTTCTCTTTTCTTTGCTAAGCTGTTCAGCTTTATGTGCTCAGTCAACTAAAACAACAATTTTTTTCAACTCGAGCATCCCAACCAACAGCTTTATGTCTTCGTTCAACTCGTCTACAAAATGTTTACACATGGAAACTTCGGTTGGTAAACATTCCTTGGCATACTTGGTCAGTCTAAAAAATTGGCTCTCATACTCAGACACACTCATTCAGCCCTATTTAAGCTCAAGAAACTCTTTGCATTTCTAATCAAAAAACTTCTGACTTATATACTTCTTTCGGGACTTAGTTTGAAAGAATTCTCAATCTATTCGCTCTCTCAGTACCACTGAAACAAAGTGTTCCACCACTAATAAGCTGAGTCTTTTAGTAGAGATACAATACATTTTAAACACTCTATCGGAGTACAAGACAATTCATTAAAAACCTTAATCGTATTTTCTAACCAGAACTCGGCTTTCTTCGGATCATCTTCAGTTGTAGCTCTAAATTCTTCAGCCCCATATTTACAAATTTTATCAACTGGTGGCTTACTAACTCGCAACCCTAAGGAACTACAGGGACCAGCTGGGGCATAGTTGGGGTTAGAGGCTGTTGAGCCCTTGGGTTTGTTCGATCGAACTCAGTAAACCATTCATTAATCATTCGGAAGAAGGCTTCCTTAGCCTCTCCTCCCTGTCCCTCGGATACAGGCCTAGTGCCATTCGATTCTGCTCCGTAAACGGAGGCTTGCGTTTCAACTTCATTGGAGTCAACTCGGTTGGATGTCATTTCTATATGAAAGCATAATTCAAAACGAGTCAGGAGTTATCACACTATCACAGATTATATAATGGCATGTATTTATAGACTCATACACGCTACATTTAGTTTAAGAATCGACTAAATCGTAGCTTTGATACCACTAAATGTAACACCCTTAACTCGTATCCATCGTCAAAATAGGGTTACAAAGCATTATCATAAAAATCAAAACTTAAAACATTTGATTCGAAACATTTTGTAAATCATGGCATAATTCATTCAAACACATACACATCATCCTTTATTCGAGCCATCGAGGCCTTAGGAACACTTTAAAAGTGATTCGAGACTAAATCAGAAACATCTAGAACTTTATAGAAAAATATAGAAAATTTCACACTACAGAGATTACACGGTCGTATGGCCAGGCCGTGTGCCTCACACGGCTGAGACACGTACATGTATTTCAGGCTGCGTACCATTCGAAATAGGGACACAAGGCCGTGTCCCAGCCCGTGTCCATGTCGGTGCCCTTGTAACTCTCTGATTTAGGTCACACGGCCAAGCCACATGCCCATGTTCCAGGCCGTGTAACTGCTTGACTTGCAACCATTTGAAACCTATAAGGGACACGTGGTCATATCGCATGGCCGTGTGTCACACACGGCTGAGACATACGTTTATGTTTTAGGCCGTGTGGATAAGAAATAGGCCAAATTCAAGCCATTTCTTTCACCCAAATCAAGTACACACCTACAAGCCTTAAAACATACCTAAAACAAGCATAATAAGGCCAATTCAATAGGTCATTTATCCATACAACCAATATGCCCAAACAACACCTCAATCACAACAACCAAGCATACTTAAACCTATGCATAATTTAGTCATTCCTTATTTATACATTTCTAGCCTATTTCCATACCAAGCTTACCACAATGACCACATGCCAAATCCCATTCAAACATACCAAATTGGTCATTCAAAACATACATTCACTTGACCATTTCAACACCAACCATTAAAGTATCAACATACCAAAAGGTCACCAACCATAATACCACATTTACAAGCCAAACATAACAACTATCTCATTAAACACAATTCACTTATACATGCAATTATAACCATAAACAAACATCAAAATCTACCAATATTGTCGCTGGATAGTGTGATAGGTCTCTGACGAGCTTCTAAACCTATCAAGCTTTCGGTAATCTAAAAAAATATAGGAAAGAAAAACGATGTAAGCACATAATGCTTAGTAAGTTCATAAATCATGAACATAACTTACCATTTTAATGCATAATCATAAAATATGAATCAATCCAACATAGTTTGGGACAAGCCTAATCATCATCAACTACACAAGTTAGTGATTAAACACATGACTTAGCAATATCATCACATGGTAAGGTATAGTACATGAATGTAGCATTACTTAAATCATACTTTTTGTAACACCCCAAACCTGGCCTAGAAGTTAGGCCCGAATCTGACGTGTCACATTGAAGTGTTTTTTGAAAACCCTGTTTTCATTGAAAACCCTTCTTATTTGAAAACTTGAGTAAAATCCCAGTTACGTTAGTTTATTTTCAACACATGGCTCATTGAAAAATACATAATTTTATTCCCAAAATCTCTTTTAGTTGAAGAAGCTAGTTTTAAATTACTTACTAAAAACTTGATGTTAAAAAGTTAAGTTGTGAAAGCATTTTGAAAATGTTGCGGAAACGTAGTGTTTGAAAACAGTTATTGTTTTGGAAAACCATGTCCTACTTCTAACAGATATTAAACATACTAAATAAACTTCCCAAATAAAAAGTTAAGAAAATAAAAAGGCCTTATTACAACCCAAATAAAAACCAAAGTGCTTAACTAAATAAACGAAATTGAAAAACATGTGCAGTTGTGTGGCCGTCTCTAAGTCCCTCTGCGACACCGATCCACCTAACGCTAGGGATTACCTGCACAGTTAATAACGGGGTGAGTTTATGAAAACTCAGTGTGTAATCCCCTTACTAGAGTAACAGTCAGTATCCCGAAATAAAAACAGAAATAGTCTGTCTAGAGCCTGTTAACAGAAATAGTACAGTCCAGTTCAGAGCATACGTGGGCCAAAGCCTATTACAGTAACATTTGGGTCACAGCCCATAACAGAATCAGTTGGGCCTAGCCCAAACTAATAACAAAACATAATGTGTGAATGTATGGATGCATGTTATCCCATCCAACCCCGCACTTGCCTCCGTCCAACCCTGCACTACCTGCGAGGAATAAATCACTCGCGTCATCCCTACACTTGCAATGTTAGCATCGGTTGCGACACTAAGTCAATAGAACAGCTCAAGGCCGTAAATAGGACAGCACATAGCTGTAAACATCGCAGCAACGTTGCCAGATAACAGGACGGCTAAAAGCCATAAGCAGAATGGCACAATGGCACAAAGCCATCGATAACTGCATTATATTAGGCACATAGCCATCAACTAGAGTAACATAACTGGCACACAACCCTAGGTAAATGCGTTCGACACAGAGTCATCAATAATCATATATTGGCACATAGCCTTAGGCAAAAACGTTTGGCACGCAGCCATAATCATGTTGGCACAGAGCCATATGTAGGTTGGCGCAAAGCTATAATCAGAATAATTAGCTTTAAAACATCGGTAGCTCTATCATGTTAGGCACATAGCCATCAGCAACCGTAATATAGTCGGCACACAGCCTCGGGTAAATATGATCGACACAGAGTCGTCAATAATCATATGTTGGGCTTAAAAGCCAGCAGTGGATCCACGGTCATCAAGCAACCATGCGATCCTTAATCGGTGGATCCACGATCGTCAAGCAACTATGCAATCCTCAATCGGTGGATCTACGGTCATCAAGAAACCATGTGATCCTCAATTTCTTCCTCCGTTCATAATCCCCACCCATGTGCAACATAATATTATATGAATGCAGCAAATATACACACGGCATAAAAAATCATACAAATCATAATCACAACAGTCTAATCACAGTCATACATTCTCAGTCAAAATATAGTCAAATCAATCAAATTGTATTATCAGTGAGTCATATACCCTAGAGGGGCAGAACGGTCTTTTTACCTATTAGGGGTATTTTAGTCATTTCACCCTACAAGGGTGTTTTCGTAAATGTACAAACCAAGGGTATTTCGGTAATTTTGCAAACCAATGGTATTTTTGTAAGTTTTGAAAGTCAATGGTACTTCTGTAATTTTGTAAATTAGGGGTATTTCTGTAATTTTCCAAATCAAGGGTATTTTGGTAATTTTACTAATTGAGGGTATTTTGGTAATTTTGTAAACCAAGGGTATTCAGCAATTTTGTAAACCAAGGGTATTTTAGTAATTCTACCCTATAGAGGCATTTCAGTAATTCTTTCCTACAGGGATATTTCAGTAATACTAGCCTACAAATATGAGATTCACATAGTCCAATCCAATATTTACTACACAATCATGCAATTTATCCACTTGGGGTGTGATCACCAACTTTGACACATCCTGCATTGAGTCTTAATCACTTTTTCCCTTCCCCAACTCATCTGGTTCGCTCTATTTAAATTCACCAATTCCCATGTTAGCTTCCCGATGTGGGATTACTTTCAACCATTAGGAAAATTTCTTATTTTTATATGACCACTTCAACCACAGAGTTCCAGTCCAACTCCACTTCCTGCACAGCTCAAATAGCAAAATAAATACCCCATTGTGCATCCCAATACTTGAACCTTAGACGTCACAGTTACACAACACGCCACCTTGCCATTACACCACAAGGCTCTTTTTGTCACCATTTTAGCCTCAATTAATTATAAGGTTTATAGGCCAAAGTCCAGGTTCCTTTAAAAGAAAAACTAAAATAAATTGCAAGGCCAAGAGTTGAACCCAGCTCCCTTACAACTTAATGATGCCAAAACCACTAGACACATGCTTCCTTGTGTCATTTATTTACACAATAATTTAAAAGGCCTTCATCCAAGCACCCCGGGTTTTATTCACTTAAAACCAAAATTTTTGTTAAAGCCCAAGTTTGAACCCAAGATTTCTCCAACACTTTTAGAGCCATTAACCACCAAGCAGACATTTATTGTGTCATTTCCTGCTAGTTAAATGCTTTATAAACTTTAGACCTATAATACATTAGGAATCGGGGCTAACTTTTTAGTCTGATTTCACGCTTTATCTTACTTATATTTTCTGATGCTTAACGTGCTTTGGTAACTTACTATTCTTTTTTGCCGTTGAACCACTTAGAAAAATTGGATATGCGGAACACGCAAAGTGTGCTAATACATGTCGAACTTTTTTTTTTCTTTTCATAGATGCTCACTAGCATATGGGTCTGTCTCAC